>NC_080392.1:16226494-16531496 GCF_028751815.1 Salvia miltiorrhiza | reverse complement strand
GATTGATTAGCCACCGCAAGCTACACACTGTATTGTCTTAGCATCTGCGAGCTAAGAAAGAGAAGTCCAACCCAGTGTGTTGGCACTTAAACGAGTGTTTCAATCGCAAGGTTTGCTGTGCACCCGCAAGCACAAGTTAGGTTTGCTGTGCACGCATAAGAACAAGCCGAATCGATTGTCAATGTGATATACTGACCGTAGACGTAGGAAAGTATTTTTTCGAACCACGTAAAATTCTCTGTATTTTTTTATTGCTTTCAGTATTTTCTTTCATTACTTGTCCACAAACACTGTTCATACTGAAACGGATAACTTAAAGGAGAAACCCTAAAACTGATAATTTGATTCACTAAAGGCTATTTCTTAAAATCATTTTCGCTCTGAGTGTTATCAGTCTAACAGACAAATCTTAGGATAGTCGGTAAGATTTCTAACACTTCTTTGATCTCGAAAAACTGATAAGACTGACCCTTTGTCTGAATTTTAGTTTATTGACCAGTTTCATAAACTGAAATTATTCCACTGATTCATCATCAGTATCAGTCTTAACCCTCTTATAATCTGATCCCACTATTCACTGATCATTTCACTTCAGTTTACTTTCATCAGTATCAGTCCAGATACTGACTTCAGTTTTTGAAGTAAAAATAAATAGCCTACTGGTGTATTCCCCCCTCCATACACCAGTTCAGTGACCCTCCAGGACCCAAGAATTGGAATCAGAGCAGGTTGTTTGCAAGAATAAGTTGCTTTGACCCGGTTCTACAGAACTAGATCCTCTTCAAAAGTTTTAAGTTTCCTACGTGCGTCTTATATTTATTTATATATATACTGCTACCATGGAAACTAACTTTAGCAGGTCATCATCTCTATCGGCGTTCTCTTTAGACAACTACGAGATATGAAAGTTTAGAATCAAAAGTTTCCTCACCGCCCAACATTGCAGGATGTGGAAGGTGATCACAAACGGTCCAATCGTCATCATAGATAAAATTCTAAGGACTCCCACATAAGAAGGGAAAGACCCTTATTATGAATATAGGGTCAAAGAGGAGGACGAATACACCTCAGAAGAAAGGAAACAAGACGAGCTGGATAGCCCCACAAAGAACATCATATCAGGCACCATTCCAGACAAATACGTGGGGAAAATCATAAAGTTCTCAACCACCAATGAGGTGTGGAACATCCTCAAACGGATGTGTGCAGGTTCAGAGGAGATCAAGGAGAACAAGCTGTCGATCGCATGCCAAAAGTTTGACAGCTTCCAGATGCTGAAGAACAAATCAATCAAAGAGATGGAGTTCACATTCAACCAAATACTGAACGAAGTCCAAGCTATCTCAAAAGACAAGTACAATCAACGAGAGATCAACCTAAAGATTGTACAAAGTCTACCTCCTGGAGACTGGCAGATGCATGTGGTTGCTCAATAAACCAAAGCCAGCTTCAACGCACTGAGTACAGAGAAACTGTTCTCTAATCTCAAGGCGAATGAGTTCGACATTCGCAGACTGAAGGATTCCAAGAAAATCAGAACCTCAGATGAAGATGCTCCATCTGCTTCTAAAGGAGCAGCACTGAAAGTTGTTTCCAAAGACTCCAAGAAACAGTCTAAGGAAAATACTGAAATGAATACTGAAGACATATTGAGCCAATACGCCCTAATGACGGAGAGGTTCAACAAAATGGAGTCAAGACTTAAGAAATTCAACAAGTTCAGGAAAATGAACTTCAAAGAAAAGGAGTACAAGCCAAAATACTCCAAGGATAGAGCCGAAGAAAAGAAGTCCTCAACTCTAGACTTCAAGGAGGTTGAATGTTTTGGCTGCGGAAAGAAGGGACACTACAAGACGGACTGTCCGGAGCTCTCACACTTAGAATGAAAAGCTCTCCGTGCCAAGAGACACAGGCAATATAAGAAAAAGAAGGCTATGGTGGCCGAAGACGCAGGGGACTCCAGTTCCTCATCAGAATCTTCCTCAAGCAACTCCATCAGCTCGGATGATGAGAGTCAAGCCCTGATGGTTGACACTGAAAGAGTGGCTGACAACAACATCAACAGCTACGATAACGGCATCGACGGGACTGAGGTAAACTCTCACTCTAAAACTTTTAATACTGATACCTCCTTATTAATGACAAGAGGAACTTCAGTCTCTGGAGACACATCAATGGAAGTGGATGAGTATGATCAAGTGATGTGTGAGTATCAAACCTTAAGGTATCTCTTCGAGAACATGGTAAAAGAAAACCAGAGATTGGAAAAAGAAATCAGTAAAGCTCAGACAGATAAGGAAAAGATCAGTATCTACTATCCAGATGATACTAGTCTAGATGAACCGATCCAAATAAATACTGAATTGGAGAAGATCAAGACTCTTTAGTCTGAGAAGAGAAAACTACAGTCGCTTCTGGAAGAGACTGAAGTTGATCTGAAGCGGTTTGCAGCGGAACTTGAACAAGCAACATTTGAAGCTTCCAGACTGAATGTTAAGATGGAACAATGGGTAAAGAACTGCATCAAGAACTCCCCACTGATGAATCACTTTCCATCACCAACACTAGTGGAAAGTGTTGGAGGAAAACTAACAGCTGCTGAGAAAGCCAAAGGGATCGTGATTGAGGAAAAAACTGAAGAGTCAAATGACAACGCATCAATCAAATCAGAAGATCCCACAGAAGAAAACCTAAAAAGAAGGATAATGTCACATCAAAATGTTCCTCCTCCTGATCACTACGGACGTCCGAGGGGTAAATACTGGAAAGAGCAGAAACCGGTGGTCAATAACCAAAGCCATCAGGGAAAATTGAAGAATCAGTTTCAGTACAGAAAAGATGAAGGTTCTTCCAGACTGAACCATCATCAGTCAAGACCACAAAAGAACCAGAACCCTCGTCACCAACCTAGGGGGAACAATAACGACAAGAAACTGAATCATATTCAGTTTAGGCGCGAGCAACAACTGAAGAGACAAAACAACTTTCAGTCTAGACCAAATTAGTCTCAACCGAGACAATTTCAGTTTAGACCAAATCAGTCTCAGTATAGACAACATCATACATCAGTCTATAACACATCAGTCTAGACCAAGACATCATCAATCCATGCAAACTTCAGTATATCAGAGAAGACATAATACTGAAAGAATGATGCCTCCAGTTTGCCCAAGACCATAGGACAAGAAGAATGAGATACCCAAGAAGAAAGAAAATACTCCATCAGTGCAGATCGAAGAAGCATCAACTTCAGTCAGAAGGCCAAGCCGCAACAAAACAGCCTCGTGTCCTGAAGCAGATTTGGGTTCCTAAAGGAACAAGAACTAACGTGCAAGGACCCAAACAATAATTGGGTACCTGAAACTATTATTTCTTTCAGGGTAAATCCAAAAAACACAACAAAAAGAAAGAAGAAGTGAAGGCACCGAAGAATACCTGGTACCTGAACAGTGGTTGCTCGAAGCACATGACTGGAAATAAAAAATATCTTACCCAGTATGTGGAGAAAGATGGGTCCAAAGTCGCTTTTGGAGATAACTCACTTGGAGAAACTAAAGGCTACGGTGTTTAAACATGGGTAACGCGTATATCTCTAATGTTAGTTATGTTTCTGGACTTAAACATAACCTCTTGTCTGTGAGTCAATTTTTGGTTCTATCAACTAGCGCCGTCTGTCGGAAAATCTGAGCAAAGGCGTGAGGTTGGAAGGATGTTATTCTTTTCCAGCTACTATTCATGCTCTCCGATTCTGGGTTCTGATCCAATTCCTGTTCTTTTCTGATATTTTATTTTTGGGGTTTTGGTCCAATTTCTTTTTTAAAAAAATTTTGAATAGAGTTACGGGCAATCGATGGCCGTTGAGCTTCCTTCTTCTTCTAAGATTCTCCGACCCACCACCCGACTACCAATATTTCCTCCGCCGCCAAATCGAAGATGTAGAAATTACTCCCCGAATCTAAAGGCTGCGACATTTCACTCATGTTCCAATTCCAATTCTAAGATCTCTACAAAACCCCAAATTTCGCCGGAATCTATGGGCACATCTCCACCCCCACAAAGTCTGAAATCCTCTGCTCAATTTTTTGATCGAGCCTTCCTTCAATTTACGGTTGAGAACGGCCTATCTCACATCTTGGGTTTTTATTTCGTGCTCGGTCTCTCTCCCTCGCGCTGAAGTTCTGCTGCTGCCACCTGGTGAAAGCCAGCGAGCGGCCTAGCCAATACCAAAGCCCTCGAAAGTCGCCGCTAGTGCTTCGAGAACCGAGATCACAGTGGCCACTGCAATTTCAGAAATCCTCTCCATCTCTATTTTTGCTGAACTCAGCCGAGCAGTAGGGATCTGCCATCGATTTCCTCTTTAGCTGGACAGAGTAGGGCAACTACCATTCCGTTCTCAGCAATATACGAATTTTCAGAGTCTATCTCAGGGTATCTTTCAAAAAATGTCCTCAAATCCCCAAAATCATTAGCCCTAAGTTATCATTGTTCACACACTGGGAGTTGGTGTGGAACAATCGTCCCCACCATAATTCATCGCCTAGCAGCGCGAGGGTCTCCAGCATCGAATGGGTCATCGACATGAGATTGATGCACCTGATGTGGTTGGCAAGGACTTGGGTCAGAGCTAAATAATATCGAAGCTAAGTTATCTCTTTTTACTGCATTAATTCTTGATGAACCAGATAGCTCCTACCGTTATTTTAGTCTGGGCTGGGACTATACATGATGATTTCTTAAAAATTTTGGGACCAATCTTACTATGTTCTTTCTTGAATTTCATGATGATCTCTCTAAAATTGGGACTGACATTGTCGTATTTTTACTCTGATTTTGAGCCTGAAATAAGAAGGAAATGGATGGTGGGTTCAACTAGAAAATCGCTACTCCTTGATCGTCGCCGCTCCGACGTGCAAGCAACACCAATCGTCGACCACCATGTCAAGGTGTCTACGCTCCGCATCGCACCGATTTTCGTCGAAGCCGTTGTCAAGAGATGAATCTCAAAGCCCAAGCTATGTTATTATTCATGGACGAGAGGCTCTGGAAGAAAAAATAAATTTGAGCTAAATTCAATCAGAATTTTCAAAGAATTTCCAGGGGAATGAGGTCGGCTCCCATCTTGGGGCAAGGGACCATATGCCGCCGCGCCCGCCACTGACTGCTGGCAACAGGGATCAACTCCAAATCAAAATTCCTCAGTCAAAATATTCCAGCTCTGTCTCAAGACCAATCTCTTACCAATTATTATTTTCAATTTTTAAAATCTTATAATTGGTTCATGGTTTGGGGTGTGCTTTGTATTGAAGGTCGGGACGCTGATGCAATTACTAGGGGGATTTGTGTGAGTGAGAAGGACGATTGTCCATCGCAAGGGAAGCTAATGATTCAACCTAACTCAGATTCGTTGTTTAAGGTTCATTACTGCGTTACCTCACGGTTCGAGCAGGGAAAGAACGGGTTCGAACATGGGTTGGGGTAACGACCAATGTCGTTGAATATCATCGCAGGAGCACAGGATATATTGCTTTGGGGAAAGACTTGAACAAATACGATACACATCATAACGTGGAAAAGTAACCTACTAGCTAGTGGCGATCTGGGAATAATGGTTGACAGCGTTGGAAAACATGCTTCGGCAGAGATTGAGCCTTAAAAGGGAACTCAGACGCAGATGCGGATATTTGAGCTTTAGGTGGCAACTCAGTCGCAGATGCGGATATTTGAGCCTTAGGTGGCAACTCAGCCGCGTTGCGGAGGGATGAGCCTTAAGTGGCAACTCAGCCGCGTTGCGGAGAGATGAGCCTTAAGTGGCAACTCAGCTGCGTTGCGGAGGGATGAGTCTTAAATGGCAACTCAGCCGCACTGCGGAACTGTAAGCATCAGAATTTTTCTCAGTTGTTTCAGCGCAGATCATCTGGGTCTTCTCAGCGCAGATTATCTAAGGACTTCTCAACGCAGCCAGTGCAGATTATCTCAGCTATCTTAGTGCAGTCAATGCTGATTATCTCAGCTATCTCAGTGTAGTCAGTGCAGATTATCGTAGCTATCTCAGTGCAGATTGTCTCAGTTACCTCGCACAGATTGTTTGGGTCATCTTCAGTGCAGAATATCTAAGCCGTATTCAGCACATGGTATATAAGCCGTTCTCAGGATGTCTAAGTCGTTTTTTATGCAGGAAAGCCTAAGCCGCTCTCAGCCACTTCTTAGTACATATTTGCTCCTTAGCAAGGGTTATCTTAAGCCACTTCTTAGTGTTATTCTCTAAATCACCCGATGGTGATAGTTATGTGTTGGTCTTCATATGCGCCCAAAGGAACGAAAGTCTGTCATCTTAGATGATGTTCAAAGAACTAAAAGGAAAAAAATTATTATCTTTCCTATCTTAGTTCATTTGCAGCGCTGAAATACTTTGTCTCTATTATTTTGCAAAACTGATAGTTCTTACCTAATGAGTTGCAGGGAATCATGTACACTTAGCCAACTCAGGAGAGCAGCATAACGCTGGCTCTAGACAATGCACCACTGGTTGAACACAAAGAAGACACAGTTCAACCAGACTCGGGGGGGAAGTAGCTGATGAGGACTAAAATACTCATCAGCGTTGTGCTTAAAAATGCAGGGATATTTTGCCTAATTACTATTATTATTATTATTATTATTATTATTATTATTATTATTATTATTATTATTATTATTATTATTATTATTATTATTATTGAATAGAGTTAACCAGCGCAGGTCTAACTGAAGACTTCGAATAATAAAAAGAAGATTTGCCTGTGCAGATAAAATAAAGTATGAAGGGACGCGTGCCTGCGCAGTCAAGAGAACCCAAAGTGTCTGCGCAGTCAAGAAGCAACTCGGTTCCCAGCACAGGCGATTCAAGCCAAAGACCAAAGCTTATGTAATAAGAGGGCTTTAGGCCCAATTATCTAAAGAATGAGCTTAAAGGCCTTAGAGCTTACTTTTATGCCTATAAATAGAAGGTCTATCATTAGAGTTGGGGGTATTCATGACTATTCTTCTTTCCTCATGTAAAATGTAATACTCTGAAATCATAGTGAAAACACTCGAAGATCTCCCGTGGATGTAGATCTTAATGATCGAACCACGTAAATCTTGGTATCGTTTATCATTTTATAATTAGGGTGAAGTTTTTGGTTCTTTCATCAGGAAAGTGTCAAGACAATAATATTTGAAGAAAAGGGTGCAAAAGAAATTAGAAGAGCTTAGGTACTGAAGTTAGAATGTTTGTTTCCCAGTAAAGGCTAAAATATAAGTCATAGTTTATACTGATTTGCTATGTGCCTTGTCTATTTAGGGTAATCTAGAGACGATATAGAATATGAGCAATACTTATTTGAAGGCATCAAGCTGACTGAAAAGGAGTACCAGCAGCTAAGGTGAAGTATATTTTCTTGCATTATGTTAGTATTAAGACTTCTTAATTACCTTCAATGCTTCATCTTACTTTGATATATTCTTTGAAACAAAATGTGGGTGGAGGGATATCAAATATTTCGACTCATAATTTATGAGGTGATGAATTTGACTTCTCTTTACAAAATAGTGTTTTGGTACTTGGTTGTTAATTACTTGATTTTTAGTTTGTTTTTAATTAATTTGATTAGAAAGGTTGTTAATTACCTGGATGTAGAGGTTTTGAAGTGAAGGCAGATGTCTAGCAAGCAAGATAGTGAGTCGAGCTTGGTTTTGTTGATGCATGATTGAAAATTTGGAGCTATTTTAGGCTACTCAAGTGGACCTCTTGTTGGAAAATCATCCCTGCTCAATAGTTAGATTTTAATGTATGTAATTTCTTCTCAACACACTACATCTGTGCTTTCTTCTCTGTATGGTGTGTGAGAGTTATCACTGCCATGATTTAAAATTTCCATGCATGAGTTGTTGTAAAAAGTGATTTCCATTCACAATATGTATTATGTTACAAGCTATATCCATTCAGATATGTTTTGTGGTGGTTAATGTTGATCTTGAATTTATCTCATTGTCATCATTGACTATCTTCTTTGTAATTTCAAAATTTCAGGACTGATCCTAGACCTCGGTTGGACCAATGACACCTCTCAACCAAGATCAGTATCCTATAAAGTTAGGAATCGATTCAGGAACTGGGGTTTTTTCTTGGTGCTCTAAAAAATTGCAGGGTAAAGGGACGCAGCTGCTCATCAACAGATGGAGCATAGGATGTAAAACAATAGGACTTGTTTCTTGCTTTACTTTTCTTTCTATCAAGGAAGACACTTTGAATTGTATTTCTATCAATCGGTCGCGATACATGACAAGATTGTATTTCATAATTCATTATATTTGACTCATATAATGTATGATATGGTATTTTATATTTGTATAAAAATTGTGATAAAAAATATTGTTCACACATAATAACATTTACCCACACTTATTTTATATATTTAATAAAATAATAATATTTCTTATAATATTCAATATTAAAAAATAATTACCTACACATAATTTATAAGATTTACCTACACATATATGTGCCACGAAAAGTATATTTATATGTTCAATGAATTATCCACATATAAAATTTGCCACGTGTAAATACCACGTAATTTCCCCATCATCACTGCATTATTTCAAAAATATATTTTCACACACATAAAATAAAATATTCGTGACATATATATGTGTGGGTAAAGGCTTGATAAATTACCCACACATAAAATTTTCCACGTGTAAATACTACGTCATTTCCACTTCATCACTTTATTATATTAAAAATATCTTTTACTACACATAACATATGTTTTTCGTGACACATATATGTGTAGGTGAATGTTTGGTGATTTACCTACACACACACACACATACATGTGTATGTGATATTTGTGTGTGTGTGTGTGGATAAAACCTTTCTTTACAAAGTTTTACCCACACTTGTTGACACTTGACTTATGTGTGGGTAAAAAGGAACAGTTACACATAAACATACTTTTCGTCACACATCCATGTGTGGCTATAACCCATAAATTTTTGTAGTGTTGGGTATTGGAAATGGTGATTGCTGGATCTTTATATCAGATCAATAGAAGGTATGCCATGTTTTTTTAGTATTACAACATTTTACTCTTAGTTGTGTATTAATTATGGTTTGCTTGTTCATAGGGTTTTGAAGCTGTTGTGAATTTATTGGTACCTTATGCTGAGCATAGAAATTATGCTCGGCATGTGTACATGAACTGGAAAAATGAGCACAAAGGAGCCACATTGAAAAATATTTTCTGGAGGGCAGTGAGGGCAACATTCGTGGAAGACTATAAACAAGCAATTGAAGACTTGAAGCAAGAGAGTGTGGCTGCATTTCAGGATTTCATAAACCGAGATGTGAAGAAGTTTTGCAAGGTATTCCTATGTACTAAAGTGTGCTCTGACATGGTGGATAATAATATATCTGAAACTTTCAATGGATATATATTGAATGCTAGAGGAAAACATGTTATCCACATGTTAGAGAAGATTAGGATTAGCTTGATGGTTAGAAAAGTTAAGAAGTTAAGTGACATTGAGAAAGTTGATGATACGTTGTGTCCATTGATTAGGAAGAAGTTAAAAAGACTATCTTCACAGTCTAAGCATTGCATGCCTTACCCTGCATTAGGAGGTAAGTTTGAAATTCATATTGAGGGAGATAAGTTTGTGGTGCATGTGAAAAATAAGACATGTACTTGTCGAGTATGGCAAATGATTTGCATACATGCCAGTGCTGCCATTGAGTACATGGAACAAGATCCTGCCACATTTGTGAGTGAATACTACAGAATTGAGAAATACAAGCAAGCATACTCATTTGACTTGGAGTCTTTGAATGGCCAACGGTTGTGGCCAGAGGTTGTAGGGTATTTTGTGAAACCACCGGCCATCAGGAAGATGCTAGGAAAGTCCAAAGTTGAAAAGAAAACATGCACCAGAAGAGGTGGATCCCATCAACCCTAACAAATTGAGAAGAGTTGGTCAACGAGTAACTTGCAAGAATTGTGGCCAAACATGACACAATTCAAGAAGGTGAAAAAATAGGACAGTGTTAAACCACCTGTTGAGAAGGTATATACGTACAGTGAGTTTTTTCTAAGTTTTATATATTATGAGTTGATTTAACATATTATAATTGATGTAGGGCAAGGCTGGAAGGCCAAGAACAAGAAATGTTGGCAATGAAGCAAGTGCTTCAAATATTAAAACAAGGTCACAATCAAGATATGAGAGTTCTCAAACTAGGGGAAAGGGCCGAGGTAGGGGAAGAAACATTGAAGCTGGAACAGTGGCAAGGGAGAGGAATGTGGCAAAGAAAGGTGTAAGATGCTATGCTGCAGGCTCCGGCAATATAATACCACTAACTCTCTAAAGATATTGAATGAACCAGTCACCACATCAAAGTGGAGTGACTCATGTCCAGACGGCTGGAGCTTCAACAAGCAAATACAATTCTTCAACTACATGAATTCCTCAAACGCAAGAGAGCCAGCTGGGCAGGAGAATGTGGGAAGCTAGGAAGCTGGAACATTTAGTGACCTTAAGCCTTTGCCAATGACTTTTTTTTTGTATAGACAATTTCTAGTTCTCTCTTTTGCAACAATTATACATTTGGCTCTTTAGTTATGAAGATCTTTTGTTATGCAGTTTCAGTTGTTCGCTAGAACATTTAGTCTTAGCTCGAATTTTGTCCTTTAATATGAATGTAATTGGGCAGTTGATTTCGAATCATTTTGTCCTTTAAGTGTCTTCAATTGGGCAGATTAGTTTTTTCTACATTTTTGTTAGTTCTTACATTCATTTCATAGATAATTAGATGACATAATGAAAAGATTTCAACATAATTTCTTTCCATTCCATTTCAACAAAAACCATACAACTAATTCCATACAATGGTGACATAATTCACCTTCATTTGAGTGCAATGAAAACAATAAAGAAGACTACAAACACAATAACCATTCGATACATGTACTTCATCTTCAATGCCATTTGATTGAATTCTAGTTGAAGTTTTTACATCAAAAACTTCAAATCTGATTCATCATCTCCACCATCCTTCTCAGTTTGTGGTAATTCCTTCCAGTCACATTTATTCAACAACCCTAGTGCATTATCCATTTGAAGCTTCAAAGTGTTGAAAGTTTGCTTATAGTATGGAGATAGCTCAGGGCCAATCCAAGTGCACAATGCACAATCATTCCACTACATGAACATTTCAAGATAAGTGTTACAAAAATACATACGAACACTATAAACATTAATGAAAATCGAAAAATTACCGAATCACGAGGGCATGTATAAAATCGATGCTCTGGATTCTTCTCAGTGTGCGAAATACTCATTGAAGCTTGGGAGCCCATGGCCACATACTACTAGAGCGTCTGGGTGAAAGTTTTTGTGCGATGATGATGAGGAAGACATGGAAATTTTTCGTCTTCAATGGTTGACAGTGGTTTGGGGATATTTTTGGTAAAGAACCCTAATTTTAAGAGCAATTTCACTTTGATTTCATGTAATCCCCAAACAAAATATAAAACGACAATATTTAATGTTATCACTTAAACACAATCATTCAATTTACATGAATTTCCGATAGCCATGTCAGCATAAGTTTGGAGTGTAATTAATTTTATGGGAAAATTACAAATCAGCATCAAGGTCATGGATTCTAGCGCGAGATTTTTAGGTCAGGGGAAAAACGAGAATTGCGTCAAACTAAATGGATTTTGACACTATTTGCCCTATAATTTTTAATATGTTAAAATATTAAATTATCACAACTTGCTAGGGGTGAGCAAACCCAACCCGGATCCGCCGAACCCGCCCAGACCGACGGGTTCGGTCCGGATCGGACCGGCCCACTATATGTGTTCGGTCCGGGTTGGGTCCTTTTTCCAGGACCGAATATTTTCCGAGTCGATCTGGGTCGAAACCCGGTCGAACCCGGAACCGACCCGGTCTCTTATAAATTTAATATTTAATTTATATATTTAATATTCATAATAATATTAATTAAAACTTGAATTAATTTTTTAACCATACACTACTCACGTTTGGGAGAGAGAGAGAAACTTCACTACTTCAGAACCCATCTCCAATCTCCTAACCCTAGCCCCGCCACACCCACCCACTGCCACTCAAACCCGCCGCCCCACCATACCGGACCGAACCACCGCCCAACGCCGCTGCACTAACGACCCCTTCTCTATCTCCAGGCGCGCCCAGATGGCCAGACGCATAGACTTGTGCAGTGACTCCGCGCGGCCCCCACTGCCACTGCCCAAACGCCGACCCACGACCACCCCTCAGCCCTGTCCGCCTCACCACGGCCTCCTCCGGTAAGTCTCAATTTATGCACTGCTTTAGTGTGTTGTTGCTGTGTTGTTACTTACGATTAATCGATTACAGCCCAATGCTTCTGTGCTTGTACTATGTTGTTACTATGTTGTGACTGTGATAGTGTGATCTTCTTTTTGAACTGCTGCTGCTTTAAAGTTCAAATGTGTATTAAAAATTTTTCCTATTGTTCATGCACTTGTTTTCATATTTTCGTGTTTTAATTAGTGATGAATCTTTGAATGTTGTGATCGATTTTTGTGGTATTTTGGCGGTGAGAATCTAGGTAACTAGGTTTATTATCATTATATGCAATTTTAGATGTTTCTGCTTGCAATCTAGGTAACTAGATTTTTGTATGTATTTGCAATTTTAGAGGAAAGGTGTGTGTTACGATTCTATCCACATTATGCTTAATATTTAATTTCAAAAGAGTAAATACATAAGATTGACATGGAAATATAACATAAACTCGAATTAGCCATCTTGAACAATATGATTAATAGTTGCATAAATGTGCTCATTTATTATAGTATGAGTGATTGATTTTTTGCTGCTTCATGTTGTAAATTATTTGGTTATTATTTTGTAGGTGATAAGATGTCGACAATAGCAACTAATATATCGGTAGAAGCACAAGGTGAAGCTATTACTCCACCCGAGGACGAGGATGTTGCATCAAAAGAAACAAGAACCGAAAGAAAAAAAACTTCTGTGGTTTGGCAGCACTTCCCCGATTTACGGATGAAAACGGAGCGGAAAGAGCTTATTATAACTATTGCAAGGCAGATTACTGTGCAAATACCTCAAAAAATGGTATGTCTGCTATGATGAAACACTTTAGAAAATGCAAAAAAAGCCTCATGGAGTCGGTCCTAAACAACAACATTTATCTTTGCATCCAATTGTTGAGGGGGATGATGATACTGTTAGTGAGCTTGTGAGTTGGAAATTTGATCAAGAATTGTGTAGGAGAAAGTTAATTGAGATGATGAATTGCCTTTTAAGACTGTTGAAGGTGAAGGGTTTAAGGAATTTGTTAGGACCTTGCAGCCTACGGTTAGGCTTGTCTCTAGGTGAACAATCTCAAGGGACTGTTTTCAGTTATATCTTGATGAAAAACTTAAGCTACGTAATTTTTTCGTTGAAAGTGGTCAAAGTGTTTGTATTACTACAAACATTTGGACTTCTATTCAGGGATTGAATTACATGTGTATTACTGCTCACTTTATTGATAAAGAGTGGAAGTTGAACAAGAGGATAATCAATTTTTGCACAATAGAGAGGCATAGGGGTGAGGATTTGGGTAGGCAACTTGATGCTTGTTTGCGTGAGTGGGGATTGCCTAGGGTATTTGTTGTGACTGTTGATAATGCTTCATCAAATGATACTTGCATGACTTTTTTGAAAAACAAGTTATCTGCGAGGGGTTATTATCTATTGAAGGGTAAATTCCTACATATGTGATGTGTTACTCATATAATTAATTTGGTGGTTTTGGATGGGTTGAAAGAAATAGGCATTTCTGTGAAGATGATTAGAGAGGCGGTGAGGTATGTTAGGCTATCTCCCTTAAGGTTGGTCAAGTTTAGGGAATGTTGTGTTGAAGAGAACATCTCCACTAAGAGTCTTTTATGCCTAGATACACCTACTAGATGGAACTCAACTTATCTAATGTTGAGTGTGGCTTGCAAGTTTGAGAAGGCATTTGAGGCTTATAGTGTGAAAGATCCCCACTTTGGCATCGATCTTGCTCATCATGATGGTGCTCCATTGGGTGTTCCATTGGGTTAATGGGAATAGAATGTCTGAGCTTCTCCTTGCTTTCTATGAGTTGACAGTTACAGTCTCGGGTACAAATTATATTACATGTAATGAATTTGTGCATGAGATTACTTATGTTAGTACTATGTTGAATGATTGGATGCTAAGTGATGATGAAGTAGTCAAATCCATGGGCGCCAAAATGAGAAAGAAGTATGATAAGTATTGGGGAGATCCATATAAAATGAATCACATAATTTTCTTGAGTGTGATTGTTGATCCTAGGTATAAGTTTAAATTTCTTGAGTATGTACTAGTTCAAGAGTGGGGTGAAGTACTCGGAAAGAAAGTGGACAAAGATGTTTTGGCTAGCTTCCATGAGCTGTATGATGCATACAAGGAAATTCATCAACCTACAACTACCGCAGCCACACAATCTCAATCTTCAAAGCAAAATTAATCATCTCAAAGCTCAAAGAAACGAGTCATGCTTGAGAGATTCAAAAGGCAAAAGGTTCAAGTTGGATCAATCTCTACAATTGATGAGTTGGATGTCTATTGCAATGAGCTTGTTGTGTCTACAGACGATGAGAGCTTTGATATTTTGATGTGGTGGAAGATTAACCAACACCGCTTTCCGATTCTTTGTCATCTAGCTCGAGATTCGTTGGTTGTTCCAATCCCTACAGTGGCCTCGAAATAGGCTTTTAGCACCGGAGGAAGAGTTCTTGACCCTTTTAGGAGTTATTTATCCGCTACAATTGTCGAGTCCCTCATATGCACTCAAGATTGGCTAAGGAAGGCAAAAGAAAGGATCACCATTGAAGAAACAATTGAAGACATACAAAAACATGAAGAAGGTAACATTTTAAAGTATTTTTTCATTATTTATATATGTATTACTTATGTTATTATATGTTTATTAATTTGTAATTTAAAAATCTTATTATGTAGGTTTGAGGAACCTTCCATCAATGGAAGTGAGGAGGAGAGTGTGAGTCAATCTCAAGGGATGAGTTCTCAAACTTAACAAAGCTAAGTACAAATGATGGATAGCAATGCAACTTAGGATTGGATTGAAGATTTCACATTTCTTTTTATGAACTTCGACGCTTGGATTATTATGCAATAGACTGATTGTGAT
This sequence comes from Salvia miltiorrhiza, assembly GCF_028751815.1. Taxonomy (NCBI): domain Eukaryota; kingdom Viridiplantae; phylum Streptophyta; class Magnoliopsida; order Lamiales; family Lamiaceae; genus Salvia; species Salvia miltiorrhiza. Next base: position 16,516,234 of record NC_080392.1, on the reverse strand, counting down.
TTATGTTTTGTTTTTTGTGATTGTGGATTGCGAATATTTGAGACAATGATATGTGTTTTGGTATCGTATTTTTTATGTTTTAGATCTGAAAAATATGTGCAAAAACAGGAAAAAAAAGGTTATTAGCGGGTCTGACCCGAATCGAACCGGACCCGTTGCTCGGGTTCGGTCCGGTCCCGAGTTGGCCCGCACGAAAGTTTCGGTCCAGGTCGGTCCATTTTTCTGAAATTTTTGGTCAGCAAACCCGGCGGGTCGGTCCGGGTCCGACCCCCTGCACACCCCTACAACTTGCTCATTATAAATTCATTTTTTACATATTATATATCAAATTGAAGATAGTTTCATGATATTTCATTCAAGATATATATTACATATTTTATCCAAAATATAATTTCATGAAAATGAGAAAAATATGCATTATCAACAAAATGAGAAAAAAGAAAAGGAAGAAATTAAAATTTTAAACTAAATTCACAACAATAGTAACATTAAATTTGGGAAGTCTTTTTTCTTTGGATTGACAATTTTCGATAGTTTTCATTAGTATGGAATATGTATTTTTTTTCTAGTTTTAATTATGCGCTTCTAATTGAATATATTGACACACACTTCTCTTTATATATATAATGTTTCAATTCATCTTATTTTTTGAAAATTAGACGAGAATATATAGGGTGTGGTTCTAGAGAGAACTACATTATTTGTGAGAACGTGAGAACCATCAAATCTAATGCATCCATTAATTGTAAAAATTAATGCATTCACTGTTAAAATTAATGCACTCAAAAAAATAAAAAAAATTGCTCCCTTCAGGATTCGAACCCAGGATCTGTATTCATCCAACAAGATGATGCATCCACCGTAGATCTTGATGATCGAATGGCTGAAAATGGTTCTCTGTTCTTTTTTTATTTGTGGTTCTTTCTTGAACCTCTCCCTATATATATATATATATATATATATATATATATATATATATATATATATATATATATATATAGGGGCGCGCTCCAATGAGACCCCCTATTTTTCGTGTAACATGAGTACAATGAATAAGACATACTCCCTCCGTCCCACTAAACTTGGCACACTTGCCTTTTTTGTTTGTCCCACTAGAATTGGCACTTTCCTAAAATAGTATGTGGTCCCTACTTTCTCTACTCACATAAAATAAGTGGACCCTACCTACTTTACATTCTTAACCCTTTATTCTTAATCTCCGTGCCCAACTCAAAAGTGCCAAATCTAGTGGGACGGAGGGAGTATAATACTAATGAATAAAACGTATATCTAATGAACAAGATGTATATATTGATGAAAAATAAAATTTGAAAAATTCGTAATGAATAAGACATATATACTGATGAACATGGTCGTATATACTGATGAACAATGCAGTATATACTGATGAATAACAAAATTTAAAATATTCTGCTCCCTCCAGGATTCGAACCCTGCGAAAAAAAAAAATCACCCTCCAGATACAATATCAGCCATAGGGTTGATAAAATAAACACATCAGATCGTGCCCTAGATCTCACTAAAATTAGGGGGTCTCATTGGAGCGGCCCCCTATATATATATATATGGGACGGTTATTCAATAAACCACCCTTATTTTAAGAATTACGAACTAGCAAAAATGCATGAATTTTATGTATAACACGCATGAATAAACTATATAAAGGTATGAATTGCGAAAAATAATTTTTTGCTACCTTTGGGATTCGAACTCAGGACCATGAATATATCCAACAAGGTCATGAATCAACCGTATATCTTGATGATCTAAGGGCTGAAAATGGTTCCTAATTTATATTTTAAGAAGCGTTCTTATTTTAGCCTTCCCCTATATATATATATATATATATATATATATATATATATATATTCTAGTCTAATTTTCAAAAAATAAGATGAATTGAAACATTGAGTTAGTTCTAGATTTGGACTGAATTAGAGTTTTTGTTTGGTAAGAAAGTAATGTTAATTAGGAATGACATTCCCATAAAAATAATTACGTGGATGAATTACAAAAAATAATGAGGGTTAATATCAGTTTTTGGCCCATTGTTTGGGCGTTTTCTGAAATATATCACATCCTAAGCATATTTACAAAATAATACCCATCGTTACATTTTTTTTCTTATTTGTGGCCCGCAAAAATAATTCGGTGACCGATATTTGACGTGTTCACCAACCGCAGGCCTTACAATACAATAAACAGAGTATTAGAACATGTCATGATTTGAATCTAAACACAAATGGAACTCAATCTAGCAGCCTCAAACTTAACACACACCTTAACACAAATGAAACAACAACAGATGAACTTACAATGGCTACTACTTCCCCAGGATGAACTGTCAAGTTGAAGAGTTGTTGTACAAACAACTGTTCAAAAAACAAAAACAAGGAAAAAAATAACAAGATATTAGCATGTAGAGAGTTTGATGCAAATAAGACTGCTACTACAAAGCATTCTATATCATAGTTTAAAACTTTGAATTTCTATTAACAATATAAAGTCAAAGATGGCAAGCTTACCAAAGACCTGGAAGGATAGTGAAATGACACATCCACAAATTCAACTCGTCCTACCAATTTTTGTAACCTTAAGCCTGTATATATTAGAGCGAAAATCCAAGTAAATGTGATGAACCTATGATATCTGACATGGAAACAATGGAGAATGTGTAGTTCGTGAGCCCTCTAAAGGAATTCTCACATTGAAAGCCTCAAATTGAAATTGAAAGCTCGTATTATAGCCACCAAAATTCGAACATATTACTCACTTGTCTCTGTCGGTGGGGAGTGACGGCGATGGATTTGAGTACTTGTATATGGCGGGGAGTGACAAACCAAATTTGGTCTTTAAGCAGAGAGTCCCGCTGCTGTGTTGATATGGCGCGATTCTGTTTCAAGCAGGGGCGAAGGAGATGGCGGCGGAAGGAATAATCGAAGGAGGAGATGGCGAGGAAGAGAGGAATCGATGGTGGAGGGGGAAGCGACGGAGGTGTACCACTGCTGTGTTGATCGGAGGTAGGGTTGAAGTGATGGAGCGAGGAATTACGCGATGAAGAGTCCCGCAATTTTGATAGCTATCTTGAAGATGAACTGTTATGTATATTTTGTGTTTATTTTGCTTAGTCATTATTTTCTTTTATTTTTTACTTCTTACGTGTATTTGCTGTTTTTTTCTTTTATTTTTTAATGCTGACATGTACTAATGACATGGCACTTGGCCGGAACACGTCAAATACCGGTCACCGAATTTTTTTTACGGGCCATAAATAAGAAAAAAAATGAAACGATAGGTATTGCTTTGTAATTATGCTTAGGGTGAGATATTTTTGAGAAAACACCCAAACGATGGGCCAAATACTGATATTTACCCAAATAATTATAAGGATTCTGAATTGAGTCAATACATGAAAGTAGTCATTTCTTTTAGCAAACTTAAAATTTACCCACTCAAATAAAAACTTAAAAGATTACCCACTTTTTGTGTTAAATGACTAAATTGCCCTTAAGATTAAAATTAAAAAAAATACCCACCTCTCATTTTTCTCACACTTCTTTCTCTCACACCCCCCCCAACCCCCCCCACCCCCAGACCACCCAGCCCCAAGCCAAAAAAAAAAAATCTTTTACTCCTACCTCTGCCCCCTCCCCCCCCCTTTTCTTTTACTTCTCTACTGCCCACCCCCCAAGCCAATTTTTTGTTACTATTATTATTACTTCCCCACCCCTATGAATGTATTAATGTTTTTGAATTCACAATTAGATCTATGAATTCATAATTTAATGTTCTTTAATTCACAACCAGATCTATGAATTCACAACTTAATTTTCTTGAATTCACAACCAGATTTATAATTCACAACTTAATATTTTTTAATTCACAATCACATCTATGAATTTACAACTTAATATTCTTGAATTCACAACCAGATCTATGAATTCACAACTAAAACTAAAATTCACAAACAACTCGATGAATTCACAACTGAATCGTTACTGTTGGTTGTGAATTCGAGTTTTAAAGCTCGAAGCCCATGTGCATTCTAAACTATGGCATTTATGGCGATCGGCAGGGCTGCTCGGCAGCCTTCGTCGTTGAATGTGTTGTATCCTCAATCTCCTTTGAACGCTTTTGAGCCTTAATCTTCTGAATTTCAACTTCCTCCAGCAAGTCATTTTTCCTTTTCCCTCCACCTTTGCTACCACCCGCGGGTTGATTATTTCCACCACCATTGTCCTTTATAGGATCCCGCGCTAGTCGTTTCCATCCCCGACTAGCAGGATTGAGGCGGGACTTGGAGGGAGACATGTGAATGCCAGTTGGATTCTTATCATTGCCAATTTCCTCAGTAACATTATCCATAATACTTTCCTGTGTAGAACCATGCGAGAGGGTACTTTCCATATTAGCTTGACCCTCCTCAAAAGGGTTATTCGTATTCATATCATCCTGATTGCCCTCTATCTGTTTTTGATCCTCCACTAGCTTATGTATAGTCAGTTCCTTCCCCTTCGGTGAGTTTATTGTATGCAACTTGGTGGTCGTAGAGGGGCTGCGAGGTGGGGGTCGGGGTCCATTAGGGTTTGAACACGCAACCAGAGTTGGGGTAGTCGTGGGTGTCCGAGTAGAGAAACGAGGTTGTGTGTTGCATCTGTAATCAACTCCACATCCCGCTTTCAGCCATGTCCGATAACTCGGATTCACCTTCGTCGCATCATCGACATCACACTCCCTCTGATAATGTCCCATTCTCCCACATGCAAAGCAAAAGTGATCGGAGAGTTTTTTGTGCATTGTTAAGAATCAACGATTTGTGTTTGCCGTGCTTTTCGACATTCCACATAATCACTTGAATTTCACCCTCATTTGCATTTGTTTTCGATATTCATTGATAAACATAATCACTTGATTTTTCTCATGATACATGAAATTAAACTTTTAGTTTGAATGTTATAATAATACGATTTAATTAAATATTTTTTTTATTTGTATTATTTGATCCGTGGTAAATAATTCGACAAATATTCTAACCATTTAATTATTTTCACCTAAAATTGAATTAGTTATTTAATTATCATTCAAATATACTCTATTATATCAATTTTATCTATCTTATTCATCGAACCAAACACCTTTTGATGAAGGAAAATATTCGCCTATTTATTTCATACTATTACAAGTTGCAACTACACACTTCAAACGATAGCAATTACAGTAATAGTAAACAATCACAATATGGCTGCTCACACACTAGTTAAATTAGGGAAAAAAATTAATTAATTTAATTTATTTTTATAAATAAAGAATGGATCTAATAATGTGACTGAATCGTTCACATTATAGTTTACTTTTTATAGTTTTTTTGTAATTTTTTATTTTAAAAATAAAATAAAAATAGCTACAATATAAATAATATATTAAAATAATTAAATCTGTTGTTTATTTATATATATAAAAAAATCTAGTGTGTAGACAACTACAATATGTAACTGCATAAATTTATAACAATTAACAAGTGTACGTAATCATAATTTGACTCAATTGTCTGCGGTTTCCGAAACAATTTTGCATGCACGGATAACTTTTAAAAGAGTTGATGAAATACGGTGACAAGACTTTATTGAATTTATACACAGAAGTAAATAGGTCACTATAAATTAAGTTCCTCAAAGATGTAATTACTTCAGGTTCAGTAAGAGGACTGTAAATTGCTTCAATATATTAACTGCACTACACCATGCTAAATTCATTATCTATACATTATAATTACAAATAAGGCCACTAGATTTTTTGCCAATTATATTTTCGCAATATCCAGAAGAACAACTGCAGCAAATTTAAAATATACATTATTACACGAAGGAAATTTTATAAAAATCTATATTTATAATTGGCTAAATATTTTGATATATCAATATTTTTTTAAATCATAAACTATCCATTTTTTATATTAATTATACAATCCATCTATTTTTTAACTCCGAAGTATTCTTTTTTAACTTTTTTTTGAATGGGTATTCTTTTTTAACTTAAAAGGATTATGAATGATTTTTTTTTCAATTAATAAGGCATAACAACGTCTTTTTATATTTTTTGTGTCATGTAAGTTAAAAAAGAATCATTTTAAATATCCAATGTCATTCGGTGAATTGAATCAATTTTTTGAAAAGATGAATATAGATTACAGTCGATACAAAATTGATAATTCAAAAAAAAAATTCATAATTAAAAAATAATTCTTAATGAAAAAATAGTTTAAAATCTAAAATAATATTTACCTTTTATTATTATATATGATCAAAATATTTTCATAAAATGTCGAAAACTACTTAAATAAGTAGTCAAAGAAAAAGAAAACCACTTCCCTCTACGATTCTTTGCTTGAGAGTGTCGCACTCCTCTTTTTCTTTTTCCCTTTCGACAGATCTCTCTCTCTCTCTCTCCGCTTTTGGCACTTACTGAACAAATTTTCACAAGCTTTTTTAATCTGGGTTTCTAGGTTTTCCGGTCATACTTTGACGACATTAGAGTAAAAATTAGAACAGCACATCAGCATTGCACCACTGTTTGCAGCTGATTTAGCCTTCAGAAATCTTTTAATTTTCAACGCAGTAAATCCGGTTTTATGGTAAAGATTTTTCCTCACCTGGCTTGATTTTGACCTCGGATTTTTTTCCGAAGTTCATTTCTGGTGGAGTTCTCTCGTGGGTTATTGGGCAAACCCCTTAATTTCTAGAAATTCATGGATTGACTTTACTAATTTCGCCCAATTTTATCTGGAATTCTCGCAATTTCTGTTCAAGCTTTCGTGAAACCCAATTTCGGCAGCATTTATTCCAAAACCTAGAGCTTATTTTCGCTCTATTTCATCCGGGTGTCTTAAATTCGATACCTTTTTCCCAATTTTCACACAAGCTCGAAATTGGCTGAAGTTGTTGGGAGAGTTTTGGGCCTGGCTTGAGTTTCATGTGATTTTCTGTGGGACAATGGGGAATCATAGCAACAACAACAGTAGCAATCAAGAAGATGGGAATAAGAACTCATCAACGGTTTCTAAAGGCAGTGGTGGTTTAGGTGGAGCCACCAGGTCATGGGGTACCACCGTCTCCGGTGGTCAATCCATGTCAACTAGCGGTAGCGTGGGGTCGCCTTCCAGCCGGAGTGAGGCTGCGATGGCTACTACGGTCAGTGATAGCGCAATAATGCGGATGAACAACCTTGATATCCAAGGAGATGATGCAGGGTCTCAGGGGACTGCTGGGTGAGCCTTTGAGCCTCTTTCTTTTGTTTGTGGTGTTTCTTTTTCCTAAATGATGTTGTTTTGTAGATTTCGTATCTAATTTTGTTGGTTGTTGGTAGCTTAGTTTGATTTGGTTGCTGTTGTTCTTATGGTTAGTTTTGAAGTGTGTAGGAAGATCTTGCTGGTTTTGGAGTATTATCCAAGATGGATCTAAGGCTCATTTTGTGAATTTGATGTGACATACTTTGTTAGTATGCGATTTCTTAGTTCAACTTTGCTGTTACTCATGGATGATTGTAATGTCTTGATTATGTAAGGTTGTAATTGTCTTAGCTGTTGGTTGTTTTGGTGGGACAATATAAGAACTTGCATAAGACAAGGAACTGATAGGCATTGTTATTTGTAAGACTACAACGAGCATAGTTTGAAATCCATGCCTTTTCTGATTGGAGCTATCCTATATTCCTATTACACATCCATAACACGAGTTTGAAGGCCTAATGTTGTATAATTTCTTCTTATCTCTCTGCAATTGTAATTTACTGTAATTTGAACAGGAACAGGAAGAAAAAGAGAGGACAGCGTGCAGTTGGAGGTGATAAGAGTGGTCGGGGGCTTCGTCAGTTCAGCATGAAAGGTTGCTATTTATTTATGTCTCCTTGTTTTGCGTACTGAACAAGTATGAATGCTGAAAGTATTACCTAGTATGTTTAGAATATTCTGTTTAAGGCGTATTATATATATATATATATATATATATATATATATATATATATACTAGTATTCAGAGGTTTGACCAAATTTCTGAGGAGACCTTGTTTGAGTTGTCACTATTTGGATCAGAGTCAGCCACTTTATCTATTACAAAAGTTAAATTTAAGATAAAGCAAATAAGGATGCATCCAATGTTACTATGGGCTAAATGTGTAGGACTAATGCAACTTAATTTACACATCAAAGAATTTTGGTTTTTCTTCTTCATTATCTTTGTAGAAAGTTTTGTAATTTCTTCAACACTTTGTGCTTTGAAAGAGTGAATTGTAGGTGTCTAGGAACTTTGAAAGAGTGAATTGTAGGTGTCTAGGAATGAGCTACCAATATACAGTTATACACAGTATTAACTTTTCATTTTTCTTGTGAATAGTTTGCGAGAAAGTGGAAAGCAAAGGAAGAACTACATATAACGAGGTTAGATCTTTGTTGTTCAATCTTCGGTTAGCAGATATCAGTGCATATGCTACCGAATCACTTTTTTTCTCATTTAATAGATGCTGTTAATGATATTGGGTTATTGTTTGTGTCCAATATTGATAATGATGTTGATGTTGATGATTGATATGTAATCTGACTTAAAATGTGTATTTCTAGGTGGCTGATGAGCTCGTTGCCGAATTTTCTGATCCTAACAATAGTCTTGCATCTCCAGATCAGGTACTTTTGCAGTTCCAATCATGATCGTATTTTAATTGTGAAACCTAATACTTGGTTCTGGTTGTGAAATAAAGTCACAGCAACAATATGATGAGAAAAACATACGTCGAAGGGTTTATGATGCTTTGAATGTGCTGATGGCAATGGATATAATCTCTAAAGATAAAAAGGAAATACAGTGGAAGGGTCTTCCCCGGACTAGTTTGGACGACATTGAAGAACTGAAGGTTAGGGTTCATTTTCCTTCCTTTTACCATCCTTTTGTCCTTTTTACGTCCCGTATATCATGTCAAAGCCAGAGTAATTTCCTACGCCAGTAAATCCAATCTCAGTTGGTGAATGATTGATTACAGACTGAACGTCTTGGAGTTCGAAGCCGAATTGAAAAGAAAGCAGCATATCTAGAAGAGTTGGAGGAACAAGTAAGTGGTCATGAGAGCATAGTATACAATTCTGAGTTTGGCTGGAAGTCAGCTCCGTGGTGTGTGTATCACGTATTCTTGAGTAATGCCATGGCTAATAGTTTAATGCCTTCTGTTCTGTTGCAGTATGTCGGCCTTCAAAACCTCATACAGCGCAATAAGCAACTTTATGGTTCAGGAAACACTCCGACTGGTGGAGTTGCATTGCCTTTTATATTGGTCCAGGTAGAGTTGATTGATATTTTGCAGAGATTTTGTGCTTTCATTTTACAATAAAGGCTACCAAAATTGCTTTAAGTGACAATTGTCTTTATAATTATAGGTACTGCCCACTTATTCGAACATTACTAGTAAGCATATTTTGAGATTGTAGCTACGTGAGTTTCAGCCAAAAGTATTTTCAATCAACCAGAAATCATAAAATTGTTACAATCTTTATTTGGTGTAACTTATAACTTTTTGGTACACATCACTTCAACCCCCGATCTCCTATCAGGTTAAGTGAAAATTAACCCAAATAAATGCATAATGAATGGTGAAATTATTGGTCTCTATTATTTCCTTCTTGGTTACTCCTTGCTTATTGCATGTACACGCAGCCAAGCCTGTAATGATGTTTTCTGAAAGACTAAATTGCACTTGAAACTAAACTCGATTGAGCTGCATTAATGTTTTGCTTAGGAACCCATGAGGATGCTTTTATAGATTCTTGCCCTAAAACTGCTTGATGATGACTGATGTTTGAACCTCAAAAAGGCATGCTTTTTTAAGTAAATCTAATACTTCTCATTGATTTGGTAAAACTGTAGACACGTCCTCATGCCACAGTGGAGGTGGAAATATCAGAAGACATGCAGCTGGTGCATTTTGATTTCAATAGGTAAGGCGATTTCATTGCAATACTATTTTTGGGCTGTGTGATGTCACTTTTGGGTATTTAGTCTAGTATACTTATTCGTGAATTTGTGCACCTGCTTCCGGAAATGCTATCTTTCATTTCTCCTTACACAATTGTTTTATTATGTCTCAACTGCAGCACTCCCTTTGAGCTACATGACGATAACTATGTCCTCAAGGCAATGAAGTTCGCTGAAAAGTCAAGGAACGATGGCACCGCCCAAAATAATCCTACAGAGGGAGGCGAGAGCTCCAGCATGGCGACTGCCTACCAAACTCAAGGACCTCATCCGTCCGGGTCAAGCATCTCGAGTAGGCCTCCCAATTCATCCCCGCTTCCCGGAATATTGAAGGCACGTGTGAAGCACGAGCAGCATTAGGTTGAACTCCAAAACTCAAATCTCTCGGTAATATCCTCATCACATCTGTACATATATACTACATGAAATGGGATTGGGGCAGGTGGGCTCGTTGTAGCCTCTCCATCACCTACAAGAAATTTTTGCGTGGCGCTGATGGAGCGAAAAGTAGGATTTTCGTATCCCTCAAGTAAGTATTGAGTATCTTGATTACTTCGTATATCGTCCTATACATAACACACTCTAGGCGTCTATAATTATGTCCCAATTTTCTTCGTTGTGTAGAAGATGAAGTTCGACTCTAGGCAGCCATATTTCTGACTTGTTATTTTGCAGAGATTCAAGAATGCTATATTTTTGTAACTTTTTTTTGGCTACACTTAGCCGAAAACAGGCATTTGGCTTGTTTGCTTCAATGATTTTAAATAGCCACTGTTATTCATTGCTTAAGAAATGGAGTGCTCCCATTGATGTTGTTTTGTCGGGTTCATTGTTAGGCGGATCGGGTTTCGACCCGACCCAATTCCCAGCCCACTTCTATGAGGAAGGTCAAATGGTTGTACGAGAAGAAATTGAGACTTGGAACAAAGTTTAAAGCTTGAAATAATAGTTCACAATCCTTCTAAAAATCATGATGGTAAAAAGGGATGCATCTAAATTTATATGGCTTTTGGTTAAATTAAAAGGGTTAATTGCGTTTGAAGTTATAAGCATTAGCCCGATTATAATTATAACACCAGTTCAAGACCTTGGTAGTGCGATACCTAATATTTTGATTTATGGCATCATGGAATCCAATCGTAATGAATCAAAATTAATTACAATTTGACTTAGAATTTATGCCTTTAAATGTAAATAACCCAACTTAAAATGAGAAGTTATGGCGAGAATAAAAGAGCAATTTCTAGTGTGTAGCCAACAAATTTGTTTCTCTTGTCATGATTGGTTCAAGATTGCAATCGCTGTTTCAAAAACACGAAAACCTTAAACCTGAGTGCGGCATCTGCAGATCCGACCGTATTTATAATACTACTAATTGCTGAGTTAGTAAATTAGGAGTTATTTGGAACACATATACTCCTCCGTTTTTTATCAAATGTCCTTAGTCATCAAAATACACGTATCAATAAAATAAAAAATTTATATTTATAATATTATTAATAATTATAATAAATATATATGTACAATTAATTATTATATTCTAATAAATATTAAGTAAAGATAAAATAGAAAGAATATCATAACTATAATCTTAAATTTTAAAATACAATACTTATTAGTGAACAAGAAAAATATTGAAATATGACAATAAAAAAGGTATTAAAAACGGGAGGTGGTCTCCTGTACACCCGGGTGTATGGCACACTCGGGTTGTACCCGACCCGGATCCTGACCCAATTGGATTATCTCGATCCATTTTTTTCTTGAAAATGACACTAATACTAACACGAAATGACACTAACACTAACACGGTCTTGGAATGACACTAACACTATTTTATTTTACAAATGACACTAACACTACATGTAAATGACACTAATACTATAGCGAAATAACACTAACACTTGACATTCGGGTAGGATAATTCAATTGAATTAAATCTGAGTTAAAATTTGGATCGGGTATAACTTGGGTGTACTGTGCACCTGGATTTACGCTAAATTGAGTGATGCTAATCGGACAAATTTGTCCAGACAAAAAGCTTATTTTGGTTTACTTCTTTTTCAATTAAATTTATAACTAAAAGCAATACTTACAAAGTGACTATTTTGCTCTATATTTATTAACTCCATTGAAAAGCTTCCTCCACTTATTTCCTTATTGCACCGTTCATCCAAAAATTAAAAAGTTGGAATAAAGCATATATCATTGCTCCAACGTAATCAACTCCGAGTCTCCCAATGTTAAACTGTATATCATTGGACCGTTTGTATTTTATTAGATAGTGTGTTTTATAAGGCATTTTTTCAATTAAATTATCCATCTATATATATAAGCATTTTTATTCCACAATAACAATTTCTTTTTATAAAATAGTTAAGAAGAGAAATCTAGATACTTAATAAAATAATACTAGTATACTAATAATTTAGTATGCATAAAATTTCAGGAAAGCCTAATAACAGTACAATACAGAAATAAATTGTTGCATTTAGGACGTAATTTATTGTTAAACGTCACTATTAACGAAAAGCATGTACTAAATTCAACATATCTTAATTAAGTATTAATTATACTTTCTACTAGTTACTTTCATCATTCTTGATTTGCCTAACTCAATTAAATAATAGGGGTGTGCCCCAAATCTATAAATCTTTTAACTTAATTTTTTAATTGAAAAAAAATAAAATCAAAGGATATAATCGAAAGTTTGTAATTAATTAAATGCATAATTGGATTTTTATAATTAAATTATCTATATATATATATATATTAGTATATTTGATTACTAATAATAATTTCAAATATGGAAGTAATTATAAAAATGTCACATATTTTAAAAATACTTAAATATTATAATTATTAAAAATTTGTTATTATTTTACTCTATATAAAAATAGAACAATGAAACTCCCAATTCAAATTGGTCAAATCGAGCATCACAAGTGAAACACCCAATTCGAATTATTCCAATCGAGCATCACAAGTGAAACCCCCAATTCGAATTGTTCCAATCGAGCATCACAAGTGAAACCCCCAATTCGAATTATTTCAATCGAGCATCACAAGTGAAACCCCCCCCCCAATTCGAATTGGTCAAATCGAGCATCACAAGTGAAACCCCCAATTCGAATTGTTCCGATCGAGCATCACAAGTGAAACCCCCAATTCGAATTGTTCCGATCGAGCATCACAAGTGAAACCCCCAATTCGAATTGGTCGAATCTAAGATCACAAGTGAAACCCCCAATTCGAATTGTTCCGATCGAGCATCACAAGTGAAACCTCCGATTCGATTTGGTCGAATCGAGCATCACAAGTGAAACCCCCAATTCGAATTGTTCCAATCGAGCATCACAAGTGAAACCCCCAATTCGAATTGGTCAAATCGAGCATCACAAGTGAAACCCCCAATTCGAATTGGTCAAATCGAGCATCACAAGTGAAACCCCCAATTCGAATTGGTCGAATCGAACATCACAAGTGAAACCCCCAATTCGAATTGTTCCGATCGAGCATCACAAGTGAAACCCTCAATTCGATCTGGTCGAATCCAGCATCACAAGTGAAACCCCCAATTCGAATTGTTCCGATCGAGCATCACAAGTGAAACCCCAATTCGAATTGGTCAAATCGAGCATCACAAGTGAAACCCCCAATTCGAATTGGTCAAATCGAGCATCACAAGTGAAACCCCCAATTCGAATTGTTCCAATCGAGCATCACAAGTGAAACCCCCAATTCGAATTGGTGGAATCTAACATCACAAGTGAAACCCCCAATTCAAATTGTTCCGATCGAGCATCACAAGTGAAACCCCCCAATTCGAATTGTTCCGATCGAGCATCACAAGTGAAACCCCCAATTCGAATTGGTCAAATCGAGCATCACAAGTGAAACCCCCAATTCGAATTGTTCCGATCGAGCATCACAAGTGAAACCCCCAGTTCGAATTGGTCAAATCGAGCATCACAAGTGAAACCCCCAATTCGAATTGGTCAAATCGAGCATCACAAGTGAAACCCCCAAATCGAATTTGTCCGATCGACCATCACAAGTGAAACCCCCAATTCGAATTGGTCAAATCGAGCATCACAAGTGAAACCCCCAAATCGAATTTGTCCGATCAAGCATCACAAGTGAAACCCCCAATTCGAACTGGTCGAATCGAGCATTACAAGTGAAGCTCCCAATTCGAATTTGTCTGATCGAGCATCACAAGTGAAACCCCCAATTCAAATTATTCATTTTATATAAGTTTTTATCTAATAATGTTTTTTATAGAAAATCAATGTTGAATCCACATTTTATTTTTGAAAATGTATACAAAATATATTATTTCATGACCAAATTAAATTGAAGAAATAATTTACTTAATCGCTGGTGAAGCACGGAATCACCAACACCTAAACTAGGAATTAGAAAGCGATAAATGACACACGGATTTACGTGGTTCGGCCATCAAGACCTACGTCCACGAGAGGTTCTTCGTTGGTTTTACTATACTTTTTGAGAGAGAGTTACATATTACAAGTGTTGTTTTTAATGAGATCCCCCCTAGTTTTCCAATAGATGTGCTATTTATAGTTTGTGAGCAAACCCTAATTCTAAAAGCCCACTCATCTAGTCAATTGGGCCCAAAACTCAGTACAATGGTCTTATTCCCGAAGTTGAACTATCATACGTAGCTGCGCAGGAAAGGCACTTTGGTGGCGCTGCTCTGACTGCGCAGCGCGGAAAGCTACTTGGCTGCGCAGGAAAGCACCTTGGCTGCGTGGGAAGGTTTCTGTGTGCAATCATTCTTCACTCCATCTACTTAGGTGGATTTCTTACTCTTTTATCTAAGATATTCGATCGTACCTGCGCTGTTAGTTTCTGTAATAATAATAATAATAATAATAATAATAATAAGATAAAATAGGCTTAGATTGCTAAGCACAGCGCTGATGGGAATTACAGTCCTCATCAGCTACTCCCCCCCTAGTCTAGTTGAACAGCGTTCTCTTTGTTCAACTAGTGGTGTGAAGTCAGCGCTGTGCCGCTCTCCCGTGTCAATTAAGCATACACGATTCCCTGCGACTTATTAGACAAGATCTGTCAATCTTTGCAAAAATAATAAAGACAAAGTATTTTAATGCTGGAAATAAGCTAAGATAAAAGAGATAGCAGTTATTCCTTTTGATTCGTCGAACATCATTAAAGATAATAAGGGCTTAGATAACCTGTGCTGGGAAGACTCAAGTGATCTGCGTTGACAACCTCGCGCTGACTGCACTGACAACCCCGCGCTGACTGCACTGCACTACCTGCACTGACAAAGATGGTACATTTCCGCAGCGCGGCCCTTAAGATGGTACACTTCCGCAGCGCGGCCCTTAAGATGGTACACCCCTGTCTAACTTTTGCGGCTTACGATATTCCTGCGCGGAGCATAGACAATCAAAGAACCATGTCTAACTTTCGCGGCTTACGATATTCCTGCGCGGAGCATAGACATTCTGAACTGACAACGGCTCGGACATTCTGCGCTGAAAACTACTGAGATAACTGAGATAGCTGCGCTGAGATAGCTGCGCTGAAGTAGCTGAGATAAAATGATCTAAGATCTGAGATAAAATGATCTAAAATGATCTCAGCTACTTCAGCGCAGCTATCTCAGTTATCTCTGTAGTTTTCAGCGCAGAATGTCCAAGCCGTTGTTAGTTCAGAATGTCTATGCTCCGCGCAGGAATATCGTAAGCCGCGAAAGTTAGACAGGGTTCTTTGATTGTCTATGCTCCGCGCAGGAATATCGTAAGCCGCAAAAGTTAGACAGGGGTGTACCATCTTAAGGGCCGCGCTGCGGAAGTGTACCATCTTAAGGGCCGCGCTGCGGAAGTGTACCATCTTAAGGGCCGCGCTGCGGAAGTGTACCATCTTAAGGGCCGCGCTGCGGAAGTGTACCATCTTAAGGGCCGCGTTGCGGAAGTGTACCATCTTAAGGGCCGCGCTGCAGAAGTGTACCATCTTAAGGGCCGCGCTGCGGAAATGTACCATCTTTGTCAGTGCAGGTAGTGCAGTGCAGTCAGCGCGGGGTTGTCAGCGCAGTCAGCGCGAGGTTGTCAACGCAGATCACTTGAGTCTTCCCAGCACAGGTTATCTAAGCCCTTATTATCTTTAATGATGTTCGACGAATCAAAAGGAATAACTGCTATCTCTTTTATCTTAGCTTATTTCCAGCATTAAAATACTTTGTCTTTATTATTTTTGCAAAGATTGACAGATCTTGTCTAATAAGTCGCAGGGAATCGTGTATGCTTAATTGACACGGGAGAGCGGCACAGCGCTGACTTCACACCACTAGTTGAACAAAGAGAACGCTGTTCAACTAGACTAGGGGGGGAGTAGCTGATGAGGACTGTAATTCCCATCAGCGCTGTGCTTAGCAATCTAAGCCTATTTTATCTTATTATTATTATTATTATTATTATTATTATTATTATTATTATTATTATTATTATTATTATTATTACAGAAACTAACAGCGCAGGTACGATCGGATATCTTAGATAAAAGAGTAAGAAATCCACCTAAGTAGATGGAGTGAAGAATGATTGCACACAGAAACCTTCCCACGCAGCCAAGGTGCTTTCCTGCGCAGCCAAGTAGCTTTCCCGTGCAGCCACGCAGCCAAACCAGAGCAGCGCAGCAGAGCTGCACAGCCAGACCAGAGCAGCGCAGACCAGAGCAGAGCAGCGCAGACCAAAGCAGCGCGGCAGCGCTGCGCAGTCAGAGCAGCGCCACCAAAGTGCCTTTCCTGCGCAGCTACGTATGATAGTTCAACTTCGGGAATAAGACCATTGTACTGAGTTTTGGGCCCAATTGACTAGATGAGTGGGCTTTTAGAATTAGGGTTTGCTCACAAACTATAAATAGCACATCTATTGGAAAACTAGGGGGGATCTCATTAAAAACAACACTTGTAATATGTAACTCTCTCTCAAAAAGTATAGTAAAACCAACGAAGAACCTCTCGTGGACGTAGGTCTTGATGGCCGAACCACGTAAATCCGTGTGTCATTTATCGCTTTCTAATTCCTAGTTTAGGTGTTGGTGATTCCGTGCTTCACCAATCGCACCAATTTATTTTTAAAATTTAAATTAGTTAAATTATGTATTTAATTAAATTAAGTTGGTCAAATTGAATTGACAAAGTAATTTAAAATTGTATTAATCTTAATCATTCCACTAATCAAATGTAGATTAATCTTAAAATTGTATTATTATTATGGATGAAATTGGAACAAATAAAGTTTTTAGACATGAAAAATATATTTTTCTTCACGATGCAGATAAAATGTATGGATATATTTTATAAAAAGTAAAAATAAAATTTTAATTATTAATTTGGATTCTGTGTAAAATTAATATTATATATATATATATATATATATATATATATAAATTAAGGATATATAAAAACTTGATTTAGGATATAAATTAAGAACCATTATAAACCAATGGATCTTTAAAGATCAAGGGACAGATTTGCACCAGGTTGCATGCCTATAATTTACGGTTTCTACAATCATAGGATACAAAGGTAATTTCAATTTGCTAGTAAATATCCTTTCCATGATTGAAGGGATCGTGTCTTTCATTTTTAGTTAAAGATATGTATCTTTAAAACTCTATTATTCATAAACTTCACGAAGACCACATTATTTCTCTAGCATTCATAAAATTCACGCAAATAAAGAAAGTAAAAAAACTTCAATCATTTCCCTTGTTTTGAAAAGTAAAAAAACGAATTCATTCATTGTTAATCGGATCCAATAATTAAAATTTAAAAGTTCAAAATAGTCAAATTAATGAAGAATAATCTTATCAGTTCCACCGCTGAAAATGATAATGAAAATTAATTAGGACTTGGTTGAATTTACCTTTTTATTTATAATTTATTACTATTATCTTTTCTAACGGAGGTCGAATAATATATAAAAAAAAAAGCAACGGGAAATAAAAATTAAAAGTCGAAAAATAACAATCCTAGATTAATTCGTCGATAGAAAATGCTTGGGGCCTCACTATAAAACCTGAAATATGTGAAAACCCACAATACGAAAACTCTTAGACACGAAAATTCCCAACGGCATGCATTAACATATTTCCTTTCTATTTCAAAAATATTCCAGAAAACTATTAAGTCAAATAATCTCTTCATATATATGATCATCCAATTTTAAAATTTTGCCAAATGTTTCCTCATTGACAATATACATATGTCTCTGATTTCTAAAACTACAAGTGAATAAAAAAACTTACAATAACTACTGCATGTCCTAATTATATAATCCACTTTAGTTTTTCCGATGCATATATATATTAACAATGGCATATGAAAAGCTAAACTTCCTAGAATGCTACTATTTAAAACGTTTTAAATTATCAAACTTATAAAATATAATATAAAAACAAAAACACATTTCAAAAGGAAAAAAAAATGAAGTGTATTAATTGGTATTTGATAAAAATATTCCAATATATAAACTGGACCACGATTGAATTATTAGTCCAGCAAAAATAAATACGCGCGCATCATATTCATGTGTTTATAGAAAAATGATAGTAGTAAGTAAACTAAATAACCAAATTCTTTTGTATCGGAATAATTTATTAATTAATATGATGCTTCTTCACTACTACGTGGTGTGGGGCAAAGTATCCCCATTCTTGCTCGCACAGATAGGAGCAATTTCCTCCTATACACGAATTAATACTGTTCAATTACATGATTATATTTTTTGTCAATGAGTTTGAATTTTACAAACCTATACACGAATTTCCTCCTATTTTATCAATAATAGTACTATTGATTTGGCAACCCAACTGCATGTACTTCCATTATTTTTTACACGATCCATTTCATAATTCTATGCGAATTAACACATTAATACGAATTTTAAAAAACTATACAAAAAATTTATTTTATTTTCCCAAAAATATAACTATTTTATTGGTATTATAGCCGCATGAATTTGATTTGTGGTTGCACGAATCAATCGTAAACTCAATGCGCATTAATATAGTTATACATGAATCACACATTGTATTTATATGAATTACACGATTGAGTCCCTGAAGTAGAAGATAATATTATCCTAAAAATTAATATGGATTACATCAGTGCGAATTTTAAAAAAGTATACACAAATTTCCTGCTTCTTTTACTTTGCCAATAATATCACTATTGCATTGGAAAAATAGATGCATGAATTTTCGTGGTGGTTGCACGAATCATTTCAAAACTCAATGCGAATTAATATTGCTATTACATACCATGTATTTATACGAATTAAACGTCTGAGTACTTGAATTTCATGAGAATGCAAATATTGAACTCTCGCAAGCGTGGTTTTATACAAGTAACTATTAGTACGAATTTTAAAAAACTATACACAAATTACATTTTATTTTGCCAATAATATCACTATTGCATTTGGGAAAATAGCTGCATGAATTTGAGTGGTGGTTGCACGAATCATTTCACAACTCAATGCGAATCAAATGAACAAGTGCATTCATTTCGGAGTTGGCAATCAGCTTACCCTTTCCCTTTACACTACTTGCATGTGTGTTGCTAATCAAATGTACAAAATATGCAGCCAAGCAAACACATGTAGTTACAAGAATTAATTTATAGTATATACTTAACTAACTTACACGTCTAATGACAGTGACAGATACCAATGTATAATATCTCCATTTAAAGAAAAAATTCATGTACAAATAAATCCCAATTCATATTTTTAGCACATATATTCGTTCCACATAATTCAAGGTTTCCAAAATCCAAATAATTCATACAATGTCACACCCCAATTCTTGAAAGAATAAATATAATCGAGGTATAAATAATTCATAGAAATAAACAAGGGAAATACCTTGTAAAAACCCGAAATAGGATAGAAAGTCGGGCTATGCCCCTTTGGATCACAAGTTTTGTTTCATGCTTCTGACAACCGACATTTATTAGCATAAAACTAGAATTTCAAATTGAAGTTCAAATGAAGTCATCTTAAGTTGAGAAAACAAAAGATGTATAAGAGTAATTGCTACAGCGGAAGTCTAACATATGAATTTTAACTCTAGCCTCAGCTTCGTCCCGTCAGCACCAGCCAGCCAACCTGAAAACATTTGAAAGTATTTTTGGGCTAAGTACTAATGTACTTAGTGGGCATGCATTTTCATAAACATTTCATATTTTCGTAAGAGCGGTTTATCCAATTATACTTGACATGACTTAGAAGGTTTTAAAATGAAATAACTTCTAAGCATGTTAAAACATTTTTCATTTGTGCGCATATGTCACACTCCATTTCCGTTACTCGCTGTGATCCCGGACCTTTTAGCCACCGACGGATCCATTACTCCTGCTTTACTTGGACTGAGGGCGTAACCCAACCAAGTTCTCATTTGGGACCCAATGCTCCGGAACACATCCCGTCGAGCACCCTTATAACGCCTCATACATGATTAGTGCCCGATGGAGATCAACCCACCAGGTCAGCTAATAGGTGTACACAATTCTCAAATAACGTGTTAGGTCAAGAGAGAACCTCGATCGATTCATTGTTGCGAGCCTTAAACGGAGCAGAGTGCACAAAATATTTTATTGGATAAACAGTTTTCATTACATTAAATAAACAATTTGCATTTCATTGAAACATTTAGAGCTTAATAACTCAATCATACTTTGTACATTTGGAAAGTAAGCCCACCTGGTTAGGCAAAGCCTGAAGATCATAATCACATATAAACCTGTCTTGGGAAAGCAGCGCTAATCCCCCTGGTCACAAAGCCTACAAGAAATTCTATTCTTAATAGATCTCGTGAAGCTAATCTTAAGTCATGGTGTAGTGCTTAATATTCTATGATTCACTTAGCCGGGTTTTCAAAAATTTAATGAATAAATAATTGAAAACTAAATTTCTTGAGTTAAGGACACCAACAATATCCTTACTCGATTTTCTTTAAAAATTGGAATTATAATTAAAACCAATTAAATCATAAATACTTTTATTGCAAAATAAATGCAATTTCATGTCATGCTTAACATATACTAAGTAATTACTTAAAATATGCACATAATAATAATTTAATATTATTATGAAAACTAGTCTTTGAAAATAATTAATCAAACTCAAAGAAGTCTAATTAATTAAAATATGGAGTGCCCAAAATAATTAAATAAATAAAGGCCCAACTATTAATTAAAATTGAGTCCATGATGAAATAAAATTAGCCCAATTTCAAATTAAAAATCGGCCCATAACTAATTAAATAAACTGAGCCCAATACTGACTTGGCCCAAGTAAATAAAAGAAATCGGCCCAATAGCAGCCCAGTTAAAAAAAAAAAAAAAAAGGTAGCCCATTTCTTTAAAAACATAAGCCCGATGTTTCAATTTAAATCAGGGCCCAAAGACTTTAATAAAATCGGCCCATAGCCAAAGCCCAACACCCCCAAGCCCCCAACCCTATTACTATTCTCCCTCTCCCCAAATCAAACGCACACACTCAGACACACAAAGCGGCGCAGCAGCACCCTCTCCCCCCCTCTCTTCTTTTCCGGCAGCGGTAGCAGCGCCGCCTCCACCGCCCGACCGCCGTCGCCCTCTTGCTTCTCAACCCCTCCCATGTCTCTCTCTTTCTCCCTCACGACTGCTCGCCTCTCTCCCTCGCAACTGCTCGGACTTCACGGCCGCTGGAGCTCGCCGGAGCAAGCGGCGACAGGCTCCAGCTCCCTTCTCTCTTCTCTCTTCTCTCTTCTCGGCGACTGCAACAACAAAAGCTGCCGCCGACCGTGACCCGGACTCCCTCCCTCAGATCTCCGGCGACGACAACAGCGATGAGCTGCTGCAGCGCCTGAACCCTAGTGACCTCAATCCAGTCGCCCTCAGCCTCCTCCAGTGACTGCACGGCTCTTCCTCCGGCGACGAACGCCGCCGGCCACCCTCTCTCTCTCTGAATCAGTCCGGCGACCACAGGACAGCCATGGCCGCCGCCGTTCTCAGATCCAGAGCAACGGCAGCAAAGCCGCCGCCTCGGATCCCCTCCCCCTTTTCACTCTTCGCCCTTGGCCGGACAGCAGCGGCGAGTTGCCGCCGTGCCGTGCTCTACCTCCCTCCATCTATCGACTCTCACAGCCAACAAATACACCAAAGGACTCGACACAGCAAGGTTCGAAATCAGGGGAAAATAAAGCTTCAAGACTTCTCTTTTATCAAGTCGATTCTTTCATATGTACAAACATAAGTCTTTTCTTTAAATCAGTAAATGAATTTTGTTATACATACTGAAAACTTGGTTCAATTGTTTATGCGGATACACACATATTTATATATATACACAGAATAGATGTATGCGTATGTGCGTTTCTTTGTCTGTGCAGCTGAGTTTTTCAGAATGTGGAACACAAAAATAAAGGTTTTAATCTCTGTTAAAAAAAATAGGATAAGCAAGGAGTTCAAGATAAAACCTTGTGAGTTGTGAGTACTTGAATGGTGGATGATTCTGTTCTTGAACCTTTCTTGCGAGAATGGGGTGAGTGAAATTGTAGGAGAGGTGGCGAATAATGCAAGAATAGATTTGCTGTTATGTAGTTCAGTTTGGAGGGGAGTTCGTGACTGCCAACTGCCAAGTATGGCTTAAAGCTTAAAGCTTAAAGCAAGGGAATTTGATTGCCTGTAAAGGCATGGCTTGATTGCCTGTAAAAGCATGGCTAAAAGTTGAATTGGGTAGGCATAGGGTGGCTGATAATGAGTGTAGAGTGTGGGTGTTGATTGGACTAATAAAATATTTGTGTTGGTTTATCGAACTGTAATAATTCTTCAGGGTTTGCTAAATATATGGCTCGTGTAAATGCTCAATTTAAATAAATATGCAATGCATATAAATTTAATAACTAAATTTACAAATGTTTTTGTAAATCATTTTTGTTGGAATTAAAATAAATTCATTTTCTTTATATCCGGCATGAATCATCATGACTTCTAAGTTCAAAATTACTCTAAATTTAGCTAGGAAAAAGCAGGGTGTTACATCCCTCCCTCCTTATAAAAATTTCGTCCTCGAAATTGCATATCTGGGTAATCTAGTTTGGGATACTAGACTTCACTATCAGTGCGGCTACATAGCTTGATTGTTATCGCATCTTTCTAATTGTGAGAACACCATGTCTATAGTTTCGAGAACTGGTGACAAACGAACTCATTCTAATCATATTATGCTTATCGTGATGGAAGCAAAATCTTATTGTGACAACTACATAGTGAGAGTCTATACATTGGGATGACTAAATTGACAATCACCGAGATCATAGTCATGTGGGCTGGCCAGACCCAGCACGGCGAGTCACTCAGTCAAATGGGAGCTTCGCCCCCAATCATGTCAACTTCTTATATCTTTATAAAGCTCTAAGTCAACTTTTAACTTAAAGCACTTACTTCTAAGTACTTCAATCATAATCATTGGTACCATATAAGTCCATTCTATGCCGTTCTAGTGGTGCTGTCACGACTAACATTCATAAGGCATTATTGGGTGGTTCTCAAACGGTTTGTAAAAGAACTCATCATTCTAATCATATAGGCAGTGAACCTAAAATGATAACATAAAGCTTTCTCATCATTCATTCATACATACATACATACATACATATATTTGCTTTCTTTGAAATTTTGAGTCATATTGACATTAAATGTCCCTTTCATGAAAAACTTTGCTTATGCCGGAAAGATTCAAGGAATCTAACTCGACCATACATACATACATACATACATTGATTCGTTAAGGGCTCGGGTTGTCCCAAACACGAAATACATTCATTGAGTCGTTATGGGTTCGGGTAGTCCCAAACACGACAAAAAACATTCACATAGCATTGTAAACATAAGGCGCACATTTTCTTGAAAACTTTCATAACATCTGAAATACATATATGTATATTTTTGAAACTATTATCGTACCTTAGTTGCGGCAGTGTGACGGCGAGCTGAGGGCTACTGACATTCTTAGAAGTCTAGAGATACTATTCTAGACTCGACATCAAAAGCTTATGGTTATCAGAGTCATGAAAGAAAACTTATGCTCTGATACCATTCTGTCACACCCCAATTCTTGAAAGAATAAATATAATCGAGGTATAAATAATTCATAGAAATAAACAAGGGAAATACCTTATAAAAACCCGAAATAGGATAGAAAGTCGGGCTATGCCCCTTTGGATCACAAGTTTTGTTTCATGCTTCTGACAACCGACATTTATTAGCATAAAACTAGAATTTCAAATTGAAGTTCAAATGAAGTCATCTTAAGTTGAGAAAACAAAAGATGTATAAGAGTAATTGCTACAGCGGAAGTCTAACATATGAATTTTAACTCTAGCCTCAGCTCCGTCCCGTCAGCACCAGCCAGCCAACCTGAAAACATTTGAAAGTATTTTTGGGCTAAGTACTAATGTACTTAGTGGGCATGCATTTTCATAAACATTTCATATTTTCGTAAGAGCAGTTTATCCAATTATACTTGACATGACTTAGAAGGTTTTAAAATGAAATAACTTCTAAGCATGTTAAAACATTTTTCATTTGTGCGCACATGTCACACTCCCTTTCCGTTACTCGCTGTGATCCCGGACCTTTTAGCCACCGACGGATCCATTACTCCTGCTTTACTTGGACTGAGGGCGTAACCCAGCCAAGTTCCCATTTGGGACCCAATGCTCCGGAACACATCCCGTCGAGCACCCTTATAACGCCTCATACATGATTAGTGCCCGATGGAGATCAACCCACCAGGTCAGCTAATAGGTGTACACAATTCTCAAATAACGTGTTAGGTCAAGAGAGAACCTCGATCGATTCATTGTTGCGAGCCTTAAACGGAGCAGAGTGCACAAAATATTTTATTGGATAAACAGTTTTCATTACATTAAATAAACAATTTGTATTTCATTGAAACATTTAGAGCTTAATAACTCAATCATACTTTGTACATTTGGAAAGTAAGCCCACCTGGTTAGGCAAAGCCTGAAGATCATAATCACATATAAACCTGTCTTGGGAAAGCAGCGCTAATCCCCCTGGTCACAAAGCCTACAAGAAATTCTATTCTTAATAGGTCTCGTGAAGCTAATCTTAAGTCATGGTGTAGTGCTTAATATTCTATGATTCACTTAGCCGGGTTTTCAAAAATTTAATGAATAAATAATTGAAAACTAAATTTCTTGAGTTAAGGACACCAACAATATCCTTACTCGATTTTCTTTAAAAATTGGAATTATAATTAAAACCAATTAAATCATAAATACTTTTATTGCAAAATAAATGCAATTTCATGTCATGCTTAACATATACTAAGTAATTACTTAAAATATGCACATAATAATAATTTAATATTATTATGAAAACTAGTCTTTGAAAATAATTAATCAAACTCAAAGAAGTCTAATTAATTAAAATATGGAGTGCCCAAAATAATTAAATAAATAAAGGCCCAACTATTAATTAAAACTGAGTCCATGATGAAATAAAATTAGCCCAATTTCAAATTAAAAATCGGCCCATAACTAATTAAATAAACTGAGCCCAGTACTGACTTGGCCCAAGTAAATAAAAGAAATCGGCCCAATAGCAGCCCAGTTAAAAAAAAAAAAAAAAGGTAGCCCATTTCTTTAAAAACATAAGCCCGATGTTTCAATTTAAATCAGGGCCCAAAGACTTTAATAAAATCGGCCCATAGCCAAAGCCCAACACCCCCAAGCCCCCAACCCTATTACTATTCTCTCTCTCCCCAAATCAAACGCACACACTCAGACACACAAAGCGGCGCAACAGCACCCTCTCCCCCCCCTCTCTTCTTTTCCGGCAGCGGTAGCAGCGCCGCCTCCACCGCCCGACCGCCGTCGCCCTCTTGCTTCTCAACCCCTCCCATGTCTCTCTCTTTCTCCCTCACGACTGCTCGCCTCTCTCCCTCGCAACTGCTCGGACTTCACGGCCGCTGGAGCTCGCCGGAGCAAGCGGCGACAGGCTCCAGCTCCCTTCTCTCTTCTCCCTTCTCTCTTCTCGGCGACTGCAACAACAAAAGCTGTCGCCGACCGTGACCCGGACTCCCTCCCTCAGATCTCCGGCGACGACAACAGCGATGAGCTGCTGCAGCGCCTGAACCCTAGTGACCTCAATCCAGTCGCCCTCAGCCTCCTCCAGTGACTGCACGGCTCCTCCTCCGGCGACGAACGCCGCCGGCCACCCTCTCTCTCTCTGAATCAGTCCGGCGACCACAGGACAGCCATGGCCGCCGCCGTTCTCAGATCCAGAGCAACGGCAGCAAAGCCGCCGCCTCGGATCCCCTCCCCCTCTTCACTCTTCGCCCTTGGCCGGACAGCAGCGGCGAGTTGCCGCCGTGCCGTGCTCTACCTCCCTCCATCTATCGACTCTCACAGCCAACAAATACACCAAAGGACTTGACACAGCAAGGTTCGAAATCAGGGGAAAATAAAGCTTCAAGACTTCTCTTTTATCAAGTCGATTCTTTCGTATGTACAAACATAAGTCTTTTCTTTAAATCAGTAAATGAATTTTGTTATACATACTGAAAACTTGGTTCAATTGTTTATGCGGATACACACATATTTATATATATACACAGAATAGATGTATGCGTATGTGCATTTCTTTGTCTGTGCAGCTGAGTTTTTCAGAATGTGGAACACAAAAATAAAGGTTTTAATCTCTGTTAAAAAAAATAGGATAAGCAAGGAGTTCAAGATAAAACCTTGTGAGTTGTGAGTACTTGAATGGTGGATGATTCTGTTCTTGAACCTTTCTTGCGAGAATGGGGTGAGTGAAATTGTAGGAGAGGTGGCGAATAATGCAAGAATAGATTTGTTGTTATGTAGTTCAGTTTGGAGGGGAGTTCGTGGCTGCCAACTGCCAAGTATGGCTTAAAGCTTAAAGCTTAAAGCAAGGGAATTTGATTGCCTGTAAAGGCATGGCTTGATTGCCTGTAAAAGCATGGCTAAAAGTTGAATTGGGTAGGCATAGGGTGGCTGATAATGAGTGTAGAGTGTGGGTGTTGATTGGACTAATAAAATATTTGTGTTGGTTTATCGAACTGTAATAATTCTTCAGGGTTTGCTAAATATATGGCTCGTGTAAATGCTCAATTTAAATAAATATGCAATGCATATAAATTTAATAACTAAATTTACAAATGTTTTTGTAAATCATTTTTGTTGGAA
Source organism: Salvia miltiorrhiza (assembly GCF_028751815.1). Classification (NCBI taxonomy): domain Eukaryota; kingdom Viridiplantae; phylum Streptophyta; class Magnoliopsida; order Lamiales; family Lamiaceae; genus Salvia; species Salvia miltiorrhiza. The sequence continues at coordinate 16,488,920 of NC_080392.1, read as the reverse complement.
TTAAAATAAATTCATTTTCTTTATATCCAGCGTGAATCATCATGACTTCTAAGTTCAAAATTACTCTAAATTTAGCTAGGAAAAAGCGGGGTGTTACATACAACTAGAATACAACATTCATTCACAATAACCTCTTTTAGCACTAGGGATATCTTCCACAACATCAGAGCTTTCAGTTACTGCTTTCCCTTTCCCTTTGTTGTTAGGCTTCCCTACAAACGCAACAAAAAAATATTATAAAAGTTCAAAAACAAGTAAAAAAACAAATTAGACAGCCATGTCAAATAGTATATCGAACAAAACCTCACCACAAATAGTTCCAATTGACACAACATAATAATAACCATGGAAAACTATACTACAACAAAAAATTCATACATGTGTCATAAAAAATTCACACATGTGTCTGGTTTGCTAGTGTAATCAAACATATCGCCCACAAATGCAACAAAACTAGATTAAACTGAGCAACATGGTGTAAATTTGAATAAGCAAGTGATCACAGTATGTTTGATTAGTTCGTGCCATCGCCGAAAAACATGAAAGCCTAGGAAATCCCATGAAAAATAATGAAAGTTCCTATGAAATCTCGCCGGTCCGACTAGGCTTAATTCGTGCCATCGCCGAAAATCAGTAAACAGGGTTGATATGGCCGGAAATAGGTTCGGGTTTATATCTTCGCCGCCTCAAATCGTTCGCCGTCCCCTTTCTTTTTTTCTCAAAAAATTGAAGAGAGAATGAATCGGTTCATGGGTTTCTCTTATTTCTCAATCATATCAAATCTCAATAGCCGAAATAAATTAGGCGTCCATTTCGAAAATATGTAGTTGGCTATTTGGAAAGTCAAAACAGAGATGCCCAATTTACCCTCCAGAGCAATTTTAGCGTGAATTTATTCGACACATAAAATGAATCATTTGGTATCTTTAAGATTTGATCTCAGCCGTTAAATAGCTCAAGATCTAAGGTCAATATAAGTTCTTAATTTATATGTTAAAGGGAGTTTGTGGAATAACTGCCCCCATATATATATATATATATATATATATATATATATATATATATATTTACTATTAATTATATTTATTAAGATTAATGAATCTAGTTCAAAGATTTAATGAGGCTCATGATATTATTTTCATGATATTGAAATATTTTTTCTTTTTATTATTAAAAAAATTAAAAACAAGGTAATACATATCAATGAAGTATTCTTTATAAAATTTCAAAAAAAAAAAAAAAAAAAAAAAAACTCAAAAGACTCACGTAATTCATATCTACACAAATCAAGAGAACAAACATATCGATGTAGTATTTCAATCACCACAAACAAAGTAATAATTCCAACGGTAATGCAATCTAATGATACGCCCGATTAAATGATTTTATAATTAATGAGCACACTACTAGTTTGAGTTAACTTATGCTAACATTCGTAAAATTCATTATATTATTTGTCATATATCTACAACGATTTAACGAAATTCATTTCATTATTTTTATGATATTGAATTTTTTTTATTATTATTATTATAATTTTTTTCTCCCATCTAATACCAATTGTATAAGTAATAATATATTGATGAGGCGTGTATTAGTATAAGTAATACCAACTCTATTTTCAAAGTCTATTTCAACAAAAAACTCTATTTCCAAAGTCTGACTTTAATACTATATCTATATAAATCTTTAATTCAAATCACCACAAACAAACATAATTAATTCCAACTGTGATGTTACGCGTGATTAGATACTTTCCATGAAATATTAATTTCTCCATAATTAACCATACTTTTTTTGAGGCGGCTTAATTAACCATACTTAAAAATGCAATTTAATACCACTATATCTTCTCTCCGTCGTATAATGTGATAACACGGCATGCATATATATATATGTCCACTTAATCAAAAAAATCTATTCATTCCCTTCACTATTCTCGACCAGTTTCTTTTCCATTATAATTCATCCTCCATGGATCTCTTATGACACACTATCTTAAGCATACCTGTATACATGATCTTTTGGTTTCTCCATTGATATTAATTTCCTGTGGATTTTTAGAGTCAGAGGATTTTTTAGGACAAAAACTTTCGAATTTGTAAAAATAGGACACTAATTTTTTTTAGAGTAAAAATAGGACATTAATTAATAAGCGTCGTAAAAATAGGACATTTCTCGGCCGATAATTGGCCGAAAAATGTCATGCGGATGCAACACTTATTAATTAGTGTCCTATTTTACTCTTAAGAAAAATTAGTGTCCTATTTTTACAAATCCGAAAGTTATTGTTCTAATTTCCAAATCAATCTAAGTTACTGTCCTAAAAAACCCTCGAACTCGGATTTTTAAGTGCATGCATAAAAAGCACATACGTTATATAAAGCATATGATGACAGCTTTTGATGGCTAAAAATAGTCTTCCGTCCATTTGAAGTGTTGTTGAATTCTTTTGCCTTAATTTACACAGAGTCTTATGACTTCATTTATTTTCTTAAAAACGATTCAGACAGATTAAGTTCCACTAGAATCTAGTATATTATATATATACAGAAATTACGACGCCTCATTTTATTTTTTACTTTTTTCCGTAAACTAGTTCTTTGTATTGTAAAAATGGGGCCAATTGGTTTGGGTATGGAATAAAATACTCTACTAATACTATTGAAGTATTTGCAGTATGAGTAGGCTACATGGCTGGAAAATTCTCATCCTCACCTTCTCGCAGCACTGTAACGTGCGATCCTGTAATATCGCCTGCTTCTAGTTATCCCATTTCCTTGGAAGATTGGAATTCTATTTTCTGCTTAAAGTTTTCTTGTGTTAAAAATTGTTTCACCAAAATTTCCATCAAAACCTATATTAATATGGAGACAAGGTTGCATGGGAAACTACAAGACACACTTCTCAAAAAAAAAAAACTTTGCAACTTTTAAATAGTAATATATGTTTCTCTCTCCACGATAGTAATGCGAAGGTTATTTTTGTACATTTAACCAATGCTATAAATATGTAATTATTTTATTTTACAATAATGCTATTTGGATAAAATTTATCCGGACAAAATATGATGAAATACTTTATAAAATAAATTTATTTAAAAATTTTGATTCAAAATAAAATAGAATTTAGCTAGTTTTATTGTTTTCTATATATTTTAATTTTTTAATAACCTTTTTAATTATTACTCCCTCTGTCCACCAATTAAAGCCCTACTTGCCCTTAAATTTTTGTCCACCAATTAAAGCCCTATTGTGCTTTTTGTACCCTTTTACCCTCTCTCTTTACTTTAAATTACTACCCTTTGTCTAAAAAATTTATTTTCCAGTTTTCAGTTTATTTATTTATGTATTTTCTGAAAATTTTAATTCCAGTTTATTTATTTTCTGAATTTTTAGTTTATTTATTTTCGAATTTTCAGTTTATTTATTTTTCAATTTTCAGTTTATTTATTTATTTATTTTCTGAAAATTTTAATTCCAGTTTATTTATTCATTTATTTATTTTCAGTTTATTTATTTTCTGAATTTTCAGTTTATTTATTTTCAAATTATCAGTTTATTTATTTATTTCCAGTTTATTTATTTTTCAGTTTTCAGTTTATTTATTTATTTATCTTCTGAATATTTTAATTCCAGTTTATTTATTCATTTATTTATTTCCAGTTTATTTATTTTTTATTTATTTTCAAATTTTCAGTTTATTTATTTATTTATTTCAAGTTTATTTATTTTCAAATTTTAAGTTTAATTATTTATTTATTTCAAGCTTATTTAATTTCTGAATTTTCAGTTTATTTACTTATTTTCGAATTTTCAGTTTATTTATTTATTTATTTATTTATTTATTTCCAGTTTATTTGTTTTCTGAATTTTCAGTTTGTTTATTCATTTATTTTTGAATTTTCAGTTTATTTATTTATTTATTTCCAGTTTAGTTATTTTCTAAAAATAATAATTTTCCCGATTTTAATTTATTTATTTATTTATTTTCAAATTTCAGTTTATTTATTTATTTAATTACAGTTTATTTATTTTCTAAAAAAAATAATTTTCCAGATTTTAATTAATTTGTTTATTTATTTTCGAATTTTCAGTTTATTTATTTATTTAATTCCAGTTTATTTATTTTCTGAATTTTAGTTTATTTATTTATTTATTTTCAAATTTTCAGTTTATTTATTTATTTATTTATTTATTTCCAGTTTATTTATTTTCTGAATTTTCAGTTTGTTTATTCATTTATTTTTGAATTTTCAGTTTATTTATTTATTTATTTATTTCCAGTTTATTTATTTTCTGAATTTTCAGTTTGTTTATTCATTTATTTTTGAATTTTCAGTTTATTTATTTATTTATTTCCAGTTTATTTATTTGCTAAAAATATTAATTTTCCAGATTTTAATTAATTAATTTATTTATTTTCGAATTTTCAGTTTATTTATTTATTTAATTCCAGTTTATTTATTTTCTAAAAAAAATAATTTTCCAGATTTTAATTAATTTATTTATTTATTTTCGAATTTTCAGTTTATTTATTTATTTAATTCCAGTTTATTTATTTTCTGAATTTCAGTTTATTTATTTATTTATTTTCAAATTTTCAGTTTATTTATTTATTTATTTATTTTCTGAATTTTCAGTTTGTTTATTCATTTATTTTTGAATTTTCAGTTTATTTATTTATTTATTTTCTAAAAATAATAATTTTCCAGATTTTAATTTATTTATTTATTTATTTTCAGTTTATTTATTTATTTGTTAAATAAGTCAAAGCATTAAAATAATGTCAAATAGGTAATGAAAGATTAGTAAAAGTAATCAAAATATATTAACACTACCCTTTTAGTCTTTTACACCACTTTTACACCACCTTTTTCAGCTTTCTTAGTTTCCGCGCCGACACTCAAATGGGGCTTTAATTGGTGGACGGAGGGAGTATTATTTTTAAAATACACAAACTACAAATAAAATAACAAAAAATTAAAAAAAAATTGTTAAAAAATTACCAAAAAACTACAATATGGAGAAAACAATAAAACTAACTACTCCGGACAAATTTATAAATAAATTGATTTTTAAAAAATTTTAACCTTACTTTTGTCCGGACAAATTTTGTCCAAATAGCACTACTCTTTATTTTATTATAAGATCAATTTACCCTTTTAGGCTGGACAAAATTTGTCCAAATAGCTTAACCGTGGGAAATTTTATATATATGTGAAAACGGAGGGAGTACGTGTTTTCATCGGGAATCAAGATGTGGGTTTTTTGTTTTTATCAGTTATCGGGAGCACGTGCGTTTACTAACTATTCTTAATTAATTTGCTTGTTTGAATTCCATTTGATTAACAAATTTAAAGATGACAGTGTTGTTTTGTCCTTTTCCGGAGTGTTTTGCTTTCCGAAATCTTGTAGCATAGTTATTACTCTTTGTTTTAATAAAAACAGGTGGCAAAATATCAAGCCACGGCACTTAGGTGTTTTTAGTAAATTCTATTATTAGGAGTAAATACACTAATTTAGCGTGACAAGGAAACTTGCTGTATTGGTGAGCATTCGAATTTGTGAACGACTTAAAGCACTCCCATCCCAGCAGATCACCTAAATGCATCACTAACTCTAAATTTAGAAGGTGTTTGGCTAAGCTTATAAATTCTTTAAGAGTTTATAAGTTTTTTCAAATTGTTTAGCAAAATAAGTTCCTAAAGAACTTATAAGCTGTAAAATTAAACTCTCCAAAAAATAAATTTCCACTCCAACTTATTTCTCATTTTCTTATAAGCAACACTGATTTTTATAAAAATAACTTAACTATGATTTTTTATTTTCATTATATATCATTCTAATTTCATCTTTTCTTGATTTTCTCTCTCTAACAAAAAATTTCTCTCTCTAACAATTTTTTTTCTTTCTAGCTTATAACCTCAATCATACAAACACTTTGACAACTTATAAGATATTAAAAAACTACATCTTATAAGTTCTTGAAACATCTAACAAGCTCCAAGAGCTTATAAACTCTTTAAAATAAGCTTAGCCAAACACCCTCTTACGTAATTTTATTGAAGGTCTAGAGTGAAATCTATTATGCCAAAACATCACAGTTTACTATTAAATACTAATTCGTGATTCGTAGAATTTTGAAGAGAATCACTTTACATTAAATTAAATACAATTTCAAGGTTGTACCATCTTACGCAAAAATAACCTTAAGGCAACGTTAGTTACATTTAACGTCTTACTGTATCATTTATTAAAAGAATATGTCCATGTGATAGAACGGCCGTTACCTTTGGTCAAGATTTTTTTTTAATAACATGGGGCCCACTTCACCTTCCTCTCCACCACCTCCGAGTACCGCACTCACTTCTCCTCGCCTGAATCCTGATCGCTGCTCCTCAACGCCGTCCGCACCAGCGCAGCCCGCTCCTCATCGTAGGCATATGTTAGCGATGCCGCCGACGCCGACAAATAGTCCAGTCTGCTGAGATCGTCAAATTTAATTTTTTTTGATGGAATCAATTGTAATTTTAGATTCTCAATTGAATCTAGAGAATTTTCGGAAATTCAATCTATGGTTTCTGGAGAAGAAACTAATGAGTGTTATATAATTCTGATATTGTGAATTTTAATTTGCGAACCTGGAACTGGTGTTATTGGCATGTGAGGAGTTGGAGTCCACAGACTGCAGGTATTATCTTTGGAAAAGATATTAGATAATTACCTCCGAAAGAACAACAACTGAAACAATTCTCAAAAATCAAGGGAGGCGAAATAAAGCATCAGCTAATGAAATTATTAGCATAAAAGGACAAAAGAAGGTTGAATAATTTTTGGAAGTGATCAGTGAGTTGATAATCGAGTTTCAGAGTAGGAGTTGATAAAAGTTCACGCCCGCAAGGGAATTGCCCAAAAAGTCAGAATTTGTAGTGATTTGCTGATGTAAGCAATAAATTTAGGCATCAAAGAAAAATGAAGACATGCTCCAAGACATATGACTCAAAGTAACTGCACATTTTGATAAATCATTTAAGAATTACAACAGTCATGATCCTACTCTATTAGTAATTCAAAAGAATGCAGCAGATTACATGAATTATTCAAGTAAAACATAATCATATTACATTCTAACATTGGTGTGAACTACTTACTGGTCGACTGATCCTTGTAATCAGTCGAAGTCAACTTTCCACTTGAACTGAAGTTGTTGGTTCCCCCTTGATCATTGATTCATGTCTTCAGTGGTTATTTCTTTCGCAAGGGGACTTCAGTTGATTGAACTCCAGTTGATTAAGCTTCAGTCATCAGCTCTAGTGTAGCTCTTGAAAGGACAAGCGACTCTAGAGGATGATGAACATTAGCTTTGATTGGCTTCATCTTCAGCTTTGGTTGAAGATTTCTGGGCTTCAGCTGGAGTTCAGGATTCAGAGGTTGTGGAGATGGATTCTTCGATTAGGTGCAGCATCTTCCACGTTCCGAGTTCTCGATCTCAGTTCCTCTGAAATGTCTGCCGTTGATGAAGTCGGATAGGTCTTCTTAGGTTGATCTATTTTTCTTCTTTGACAGAGCATTTGATGATTCATTCCATTTTAGAATGAATCCGTGTGATGCATTAGTTGATCCCAGTCTGAGGAGAGTCCTTTCAAAACGTGAATGATGTTGAGAAGCTTCCTCGATGGCATGCATCACATTCTTGCCTTTTTTTTGAGAACTATTGAAGATAGCTCTTTTCTTTGTTTGAAGATTGACAAGCTCACTGATCGTCATAGGATTGAGGTGGAAGCCCTCCAGATCCTCATTCCACAGAGGTGCTGCACAACTCCTGTTGACGATGTGGGCATCAGTTTCAATTGAAGTAGGATCCACCAAACAGTTTCCTTGGCTGAAACTGATGCTTCATGTAAGGTTGGAATTTTGAGTCACTTGATAACCCCTTTTGAGCTTCCGTTTCAAAGTTCGCTTTGAATAAGCTCTATGTGTCTCAAAACAAGAGATCATCCATTGACACTCGATGTGTGAAGGTTCTTTCAAGGAGAACTTCAATATCTGAAGAGAATTGATGAGGACACCAACAAGAAAAATGTCCAACATTAATTATTTCGTGGCAAAATAGGGATGAAGACGAATAGGGAGCAAGACACAACCCAAAGAAAAAGGTGTGTGACAAAGACAACCCTCTTGAAGGATCTAGTTCAGCAAGAACTAGGTCAGAACAAATTTTTCTTGCGAACAACCTGCTCTGATACTAATTGTTGGGCTCCCGGAGGGTTGACTAACAGGTCTATGGGGGGGGGAAAGAATACACCTGTGGGCTATTCTTCGTAATCAAAACAAACTTAACCAATTTCCAGTTAGAAAATAGGTTGTAGACTGATACTGAATATGCTTCAGTAGGTTGACATCAGTCGAGCGCTTGAGCTTAACTGATGTCCATGTAAGTTTTTAGTCTATAGTTTGTAAAACAGAGTAGAGTTATTAATGGCTCTGACTATCAGTTGAGTTGTCAGTAGGATTAATAACTCAGTAGCGGAATTTAAACTTAGTGCGAATAGCCTTTAGAAAATGTTTGACACTTGTATAATCCTTGGTCACACTTTTCAGTTAATCCAGTTCAGTTGAAAATAATTAAGCACAGATAAAGGAAATAACTGAAAGCAAGTAAAGAACACAATTATTTTTAACGTGGTTCGAAAATATCTCTCCTACATCAACAACCAGATTATTTGTCTGACAATCATTCTGGGCTTATGCTTTTAGAGGTCCACAACAAAACCTACCAATCCACCCTAAATTGGATTTAACACTTAACACACTCTGACACTGTCGTGCCCACTCAGCTAATGCTAAGGTAATTGGAGCTAACACCTTTAAGCTAAACTCCATCTTGGCTTTCTGGGTGCAAAGGAAACCGAACGGTTTAGTTTTGAACCGGTACTAAACCACAACTAACAACAACTTAATTTTCTGGTACTAAACCACAACCACTCAAACTCACTTTTCTCTCGATTGAAAAGGGGTTTGAACTCTTCCAACTAAGATTACCGAGAACATGCTCTCGAGTAATCCATTCTAGGCTTAGAATAAAGCATGAAGTGCCTAGACTAACAAGAGAGTTTAGGTAATCAGCTAGACTAATTTTACAACGTTGATTACTCTCTTCTTCTATTCGAAATCTGTCTATGGAAGTGCTGGCCCTCTAAATTGGCAGAGCTTCAGCGTATGTCTTCGAATCGGTACTCTTGCAATTGTTCCTTGAGCTCTATTTATAGGCGAAGTCTTGAATAGATTCGTTGGAGAGATGGTCTTTAAGGTTTCTGTCGTTGTGAGAGAATGTCGCTTCTTGGGCTGAGGTGGCAATCTTCAGATACTCCATTTGACCGAGTCTTAAATTTTCTTGTCCTCGAAGTATGTTGCTTCTGCATCTTTACACGCAAAGGGGAGCTCTGGCATATGTACAGATGATCTCCAAATCTTCGGCATTTAATGTTGTAGTACTTGAGCATTTAATGGAGCGTGTCCGGTACTCTTCTCTTCAGTCAGATGCATAATGTCGACTGGTATTTGACTTCGTCTTCAGTTCAAGGTTGATGTTGAATGTGTGAACTTCTTCGACTAATGACTGATGACTTCCAGTCGAGATGCGTCCATGTGTTTGTTCAATGAACTGTGCTTCAGTTGTGCTGTCTTTAGTCTTCAGTCTTTTGTTCCTAGTCCCACTAAACTAAAGTCTTTGCAGCTTTAGTCAGGGCCTGTGAGGACTGGGGCATTTGGACCTGCAATAGAAATAAAGACAAGCGAAGCATTCTAATGGTTTTGGTATCATCAAAACTAGTTGGATATCTTTTTGTGTCCCAACATTAATTAAATCAATCTAAAATCATGTATGCGGGTACCCGCATTACCCCGACGCGGGTACCCGATACTCACAACTTTCTAGAATTGCATACCCTCACCTGACCCTCTTTATGAATTGGGAGGGTATCGAGTCGGGTGAGGGATATACCAGATACCCTCTACTCGAGTGTACACCCCATGTGATTTTGTTTGCTCTTAAATCACTTGCTAGTTTCTTAATCGTACCTATCTTCATGTATTCCAGTTTAAAAGTAAGGTAAGGTCAAAGTGAACTTTCTATCTTTGTGTGTGATTAATCTTGCCACTTACAAGATGAATCACATCATTCTTTGCTTGTTGTTTCTTCGTAGCACTCTACAGTCGATTAACAGCTCTGAACTTTCAATTGGACTTTTTGAAACTTGCTTCGACGTGGCTTTCCATTAATGCAACTTTCAAGAATAAATTGGACTCATTGATTCCTCTTCTCGATTGAAAGATCTTTCCTCCTCATTTCTGTTTTTTGAACTTGTATTGTGATTGTGTTAAATGGCAGTTTGTATCTTCAATTTATATACTTTTTTTTTATAGGAAGTTAAAATGTTTTGGCTAAAAAATATGGTGATAAAAAATGAATTCTATCTTTCCTTGTAAATTGTCTTCAGATTTCTTGTTTGGAATGGTGAAATAAATTATGATATTGTTTTCCTTACTATGCGCAAAATTTAATTTTTGGCATTTTCACAGTTTTAATTTTATGTTCCTGGATTTATTTAAATGAATTATAATAAAATTAGAAATATTTCATTTTATATAAAAAAAATAAGAGTAAAATGTAAGAGAAATAAATACAAGCCAATAAACATCTACTTTTTCACTTTATTACCAAGCATACTTAAAACAATAAAAATTGTTTCTTAAATCTTGTATCGAAAAAAATACTCCCGTTGCCTACGAAAACACAATATCATTTTTCGTCCGTCCACAAAAAATATGTTATATTCATACTATTTAGTAGTAGGATTCATACCATTTTTCTCAGATTAAATGAGATCCTTATTTCACTATAAACTCCACTCACATTTCATTAAAATTTATGTCAAAAATAATGTGACGTACTCCATCTGTCCATCATATTTATGCATAAATTTTATTTTTGGTATGTCCCTCAACTTTATGCATACTCTATTTTTGGACATTATCCACACATAATTCTTACAATTTTACCTTTTTAATTTACATTATTTATCCACAGTCTATTTAACAATACTCTCAATGTAGGACTCTTTCTCCACTATCATTACTATAAACAATTTTTTTATTAAAATTTGTATCAAAGTCAACCATGTATAATTTTAGGGGACGGACGATGGGAGTATTTATTGTGAACGAATGAAGTATGTCAAATTTATTGGAACAGTTCCAATTACAACAACATTAACAGCTTTAACAAACCCCAGTTTACTTTGAAACTACACCACACTTGAGGGCTCGTTTGGTGTCCTAGATTAGGACGTATTAGCGCCTTTATATAGGCTATGCTGTCTGTTTGGTATCCCTGACACATTTCGCGGATGGCCCAAAAATAAGGCGCAGCCCGGAGTAAAAACAATGTAGAATCTGGTTTGTGAATCCGGCACCCCCCTCGGTTGCCTTTACCCATTTTGAACAGTGATCCAAATTAAATTTTGCTTTGCCATAATTGCCCTCAATTTTTTTAACGGAATTCAGTTACCTCAATCTTTTTAATGGAATTCAGTTACCTCAATCTTTTTTGTGAATCTGGTACCCCCCTCCTTCAACATCTCTTCCTCTTCCGGTCAACGGCAACGGCCACCGTCGCCTCCCCCCTCATCGACGTTTTGCAAACAGTGGGTGATTTATGCTTAATTTACTCTATTTTTAAGGGTTTGTTTGTGCATGTTTTAAGATAATCTTCTGGAAATTGGTGCGTTTATGGTGTATTTTATGCTTTGCAGGAGATTTAGGCTTTCGAGATGGAAGAATGCAGTTTTGAATGAATTTGGAAGAATTTGGCGTTCTCCAGGTGTTCTGGTTTCCAGAGCAGAGGAACCGACATTTCCAGAGCAGAAAAATCACCATTGCTCTGGAGTCAGAGAAATCAAAGTTCAGTGCAGCAAAATCCGCGAACGCCAGAGGAATCGAAGCGAGCGCGGAAACGCCAGAGGACTCATAAGGCGCCAGAGGAGTCGCCATTCCGGAGCGCTAGTCAGAGCAGAGAAATCAAATCGGCAGAGGAGTCGAGGCCAGAGGATTCTCTTCCCCGCTGTCAGAGGAGTCGTTTTCCCTCTGAACAGGGAAGTCGCCCAGGTCAGAGAAATCATCAGTCCATTACAGCGGAATCGAGAATGCCAGAGCAGAGGAATCACCCATTCCTCTGCAGAAAAGCGTCAGAGCGGAAGACACTCCGCTGGCGACCCATTCCGCTGGCGATACCATTCCTCTGGCGATAACAGGGAAATCATCCATTCCACTGGCGAGAGCTGCGAAGTTGGCAAAAGTGGGAGTATTTTCCGGAGCGCGCATCCAGCTAGAGAGTTGCCTTATTTCACACGATTTTATTACCTTTAGAATTCTACTTTGCATGGCAACTTCCATGGTGATCCGAAGGAAATTTGAAATCTATAAATAGGTCTTCTTTTGACCTATTCAAGCAGCCCCAATATCCGAGAACCCTAGCATTTATACTTTAGTTTTTAGCTTTAGAATTTTATTGCTTTCTAGTTTTAAGGCTTGGATCAAGATTGAAGATTCAAGCCGCTACTTCAGTTTTTATTCGGTTTTTATACAATTCAGTTTTTACAATTGCGTTCAATTTAATTATGCTTTTGTTTTATTTTGCTATGTCTGGCTAGTTTCTTTTAGCTGATTCTAGGGTTTGTAAATAGTTGATTGAATTTATGTGATTTATTTGTTAATATCTTTGTGCCTTCCAGCTTATGATTCATAATTCCTGGTGCTTAATTTCTTGTGAATTATCTGATCAATAGTTTGCATGTTTAGCTATTCGGTTTGAGACCTAGCGGAGATAACTGTTTAGCGGATTCAGGAATGTATGATATGATTTTAACCTTGAGACCTAGCGGAGATAGGTGGATCATAGGGAGCTATTCTTAGGAACTTTTGGGAGTTAGTAGATTTTCTTGAGACCTAACGGAGATAGATAATTTACTAATCTACTATCGTTGCTGCTCTAGCGAGAGTAATTGATTAATTAAGTGATCTCTCATCATAACTGGATTAAATTGGTACATAGGATTAATAGATTTATTGCGTAGATTTAATTGATGAATTTACTACCCTAGGATCAGTTGTCTTTTAATACTTGATTTTTCCTACGTGTTTAGATTTATCGTTATTTGCGTTTTAGTTTAAATCAATCTTTACTTTCGTTGCCTGAATATTACTAGAGTTTGATTAGGATTATTTGGAGTGATTCGTTATAATAGTCCATGTGGATACGATACTCGGTTACTTTTACTTGCTACAATTGCCTGTGTTAGTTGCGGTTTTTGTTGCTAAGAAATTAGTGATCAGTGGGAGAGGGTGTTCAGGCGACGATGTTGTTTGCGGTGGAGGAGGGTGTTCAAGGGGGAGGCAATTTTGTTGGGGAGGGTGTTTGCGGTTAAGCAGCCACATCGGCGAAAATTTTATTTGAACTAGGGAAAGGTGTTCAGACGTCCATGGCAGAGGAGACAATGGTTTTGGTTGGGAGGATTTGTTTGAGAGGAAAAAAAAAGTTAGGCGGTGAGAATAATTGGAAGTTGAGCGGTGTGTGTTTTTCACTTTTTTTTGTATTATTTTTTTAATTTATTTATTTGGTGAGAATAATTCGAAGTAATTGAGTGAATGAGTTTGATTTATTTTTTAAATTTATTTATTTATTTAGTTATACTCCTTGTAATCTTGTGTTTTTTTTTGTGGAAATACCAGTTTTGAGATACATACATAGTAATTAAATTTGTAATTTTCTCATTTAATCTAAAGAAATACTCCCTCCGTCCATGAAAAAAAGTCTCATTTGGGGTTCGGCACGGGTTTTAAGAAAGTTGTTAAAGTAGGTGTAAGTGGAGAGAGAAGTAAATTTATAGGGGTAGTGTTAATGACAATTCTAATTGCTTAATCCTTCATATTAATGGGTAAATATTTTAAATAAATTTAAGGCATTATTTAGCAAACAAATTCAGCAAATTGCAAACAATTTTAGTAAATGGATAAATAAAATAAATTCAACAAATTTCAAATAAATTCGTGGCATTAAGAAATCAATTGAGCAAACAAATTCACCAAATTTCAAACAAATTCAGTAGATGGGAAAAGAAATCAACAAATTCAACAAATTTCAATCAAATTCAGCAAATGGATAAAGAAATTCAACAAATTTAGAAAATCTGGCAACAAATTTCAAACCACATTTAGGAGCTCCTCTTGGAGTTCTTCTGCGAGCCGGCGCCGATGGGGATGTTTCGCAAGGCGCCGACTTTGGTCCAGTAGCGCTTGCAGCTCCGGCAGAAATGGATCTAGCAGCGCAAGATTCAATTTTTTTTTTTGCACCAAGCTCCGCGATTTTCTAATTTGGGCTAGTTTTGAGATGATGCGAAGGGCGACGGTGGCGGCAGCAGGTCCTCCTGCGGCTGCTAATTGCTGCGTCGCAGAGAGAGGTAGTCGGCGGCGGCGTTCCTCGCCGGGGAAAAGAAGTGGCGCAGTCGCAGAGAGAGGTAGGGCGAGAGCGAGTTCCTGTGGTGTGGTGCGGAGCGGAGCGCGTCGTGCTCAGAGGAAGGCGGTGAAGAAGAAGGAGAGAGACGCAGCCCCGAGATCTAGAGAGATCTAGAAGATAGGGTTTGAAGAGTTGATGGGGGCGGTGAGCCGAGGCACGGTGGCGGCGGCGGCGACCTAGCTGCTGCCGGAAAGGTGAAGGGGAAGAGGAGCGTAGGTCGGGTCCGAGCCTCGCCGGAGGAGGAACCACGCCGGGGAAGAGGGGAAGGGGAAGGGGAAGAAGGGCGTAGGTCTGATGAGAGAGAAGAGAGAGAATCTTATGGTTAATTGTCTTTAATTAAGTTTAAAGTGAGGAGAGTTTTTAATTATTGAGGTGGATCCTCAATGGCAAATGAAGTAAATACATAAAGTTATAAAGGGTATAATTGTATAAAAAGTGAAACAGGACTCTTTTTTGTGGACAAAAAAAGAGGAGAAATATGACTCTTTTTCGTGGACGGATAGAGTATCTTTTTTATCAAACAAAAATATTAGTTATCTTAAAATTATATCTTACATATCAAACACACAATAAAGATTAATAATCTCGCCCTAAAAAAAAAATAATAATAATCTCACCTAATCTATATTATTTTTTCTAGATTTTACGTGTCATCCTTTATCTCAACTTACTTACGAAACACACGTGAGTGGATTGAGAGCGAAGATAAATAGGAAAGAATATGTGACGAATTATTCGGCTGTATTAGTAGTGATAGTATGTGGCTGGAAAGCTAAGCGTACAGCCCAAGTAGACTGATGGATGACGTCATTGACTGCAGCAGCGATGACGCCAGCAACACAAGTTCATTCAACCAATTTGCGCCACGTTGCCAAGGCTGACAAGCGGTGGGAACCACATGCCACGTTTCGATTTCAGCCTTTAATAGTCGATTATTGCCTCCCTGCTAGCCGCCTGCGGACCCACATCAGATCGTCTAATCCATTTCTCTTAGAGTATTATTTTGATAATTAATATTTTAAATTTTAATTTATTTTTATACTATTAATTATATTTTGAATAATTATTAAATTATAAATTATCAATTTTGTATCAATTATATCCTACATCTACTTGTCGGCTCTAAAAAATTGACACTTGTCGGATGACAGATTGTAGTTACAATTAGTCTTTTTTAACTTAAAAGACACAAAATGATGTTGTTTGTGACCTATTAAATTTTAAAAATAATAATTTCAAATACTCCCTCCATCCATCAAAGATATGTCACTTTACTTTCGGCACGAGTTTTAATAAAATGTGAGTGAAGTTGGTAGTGGAGTAAGGGTCCCACTTTAAATGTGAGTGGAATGCTGTGAACCATACTACTAAAAATGGGTGTGGCATATTTTTTGTGGACAAACGAAAAAGAAAATTGTGGCATATCTTTGATGGACAGAGGGAGTACATTGTATTATCCGGTAAGTCGCGCTCATTTTTGGAGCCAAAAAATAAATGGATGATATAATTGATACAAAATCGATTATTTATTTGAAATATTTATAATATAAATTTTAATTATTAAATATCAACCCTAATGTAATTATTAAACCTTAATAATCAATTTTGGGTTAATTGGTTAGTAAAATACTGTAAAATAAGATTAAATCCTAACTATGTAGAATCGGTCCTAGTGAAAAATTGTAAAGTTAAACTAGAAAAATAAATTTGGCAAAAGACCACGAAATTAGATGCAGTACTTACGTAGCACCCATACAATAATGTGGTAATTAATGAACACTATTTTACGTTAAATTGTAAAAAAACTTATTTAGTTTTGTTTCTTAATTTGAACCCACGTATAGTATATATATATATACAAGAAATTCTTTGCGTACATACAAGAAATATATAATGCTTTGTATCAAACAATCCCATAGGTAGCAGTGCCATTAGTTAATTAATTAGCTATATATATCACATGTTATTGAAAAATTGCATGCTATTACTGTTTTAATACTGTATCATGAATTGTCGGTAGAGTAGCTCGAACAATACCTTGATATATATAGTAAAATAAAAAACTGAAAAAAAATCAACGGCGGCGGCGGCTCGAGGCAAATTGAAATATGTGGCCTTCCATTTGAAGAAACTTGAAAAAATAAAAATAAAGAAGTAAATGAAGATTGACAGTTGTTTTCTTCCCACACGAGATATCGCTTTCTCCTTGAATAGTTTCCAATCCAATTTTAGCTTTTATATACATACCATACAACCTCAAATCCCATTTCTTTTCTTGCTCTCACTATTTCCATTTCTTCTTCAATTCCAGAAAACAATGGAAAAATTTTCAAAAAAGACAAAGAAAAGCCCCAAAATAAAGAAAAGACAGCCTCTTAAAGTTGTGTACATCACAAACCCTATCAAGTTCGAGACGAGTGCCTTGGAATTCCGGGCACTGGTGCAAGAACTCACCGGCCAATACGCCGACGTGGCGTACTCAGCCTCGGAGGGGCACGGCGGAGGAGAGGCGGTGAAAGCGGCGGAGGAGACCAAGTCAGCACAGCTTAGTGGTGGAGTGGACGACGACGACGACGGTTTTGTTTCGTCGCTGATGCTTGAGTCAAACCTATTTGATATTCTTCAAAATCTAGATGCAAACTAGATACATTTCGTCGCTACTAGAAAATAAAACTAGAAAATCAACCCGTTGGAATCAAGATTAATATTGCCAACGGAATATTTTGTGACATCAAGTTATGGTATGTGAATTATTTTCTTGTAATTATTTATTGATTTTATCAAATTTAGATGTTGACATGTATTGTTGGCCTTTCCACTTCTTAAGTATAGTTTTAACCCTTATTTGTGATGATAATTTTCATCATTACATATACGGATATACATATTATATATGAATGAGGTACTAGTGTAGAATGTGGTTATTGCCGAAAAATACTCATAATTTGTCAATTTTCTGGTTTATAACATTATTTTATAATTTGATCAGAACACTACAAAAAAACGCACGATTACCGACGGTATTTTGCCGTCGGTAATAAGACACGGCCGCCGGTGATAAAGGTTACCGGCGGCAACTCGCCGTCGCTAACCGGGTCGTCGGTAACGCCATTACCGACGACGATCGGCCGCCGCCGGCATTTTCGCCGTTAAATACCGCCGTTGAACGGCGGAGACTTGCCGGAAAATTACCGACGGCATTTGCCGTCGGTAATTAGCGGCGGCGAGATCACCGTCGGTAATTTCCACCGGACGGTGGTGGCGCACACGCCGGAGTTGTTCAAGGTATTACCGAGGGCAAAATGCCGTCGGTAATTACCGACGGCATTACCGACGGCATTTGCCATCGGTAATATTTTTTAATTTATTTTTTTTTATTTTATTTTATTTATTTATTTATTTTATTTATTTATTTATTTTAGTGTATATCCACAATTTATTTCGGTATTTATACAGTATTGCATAATTTAGACGAACTTTCCAGTCGGTCACCCATCTTAGTTGTGCTCTAAGTCAAGCACGCTTAACCTTGAAGTTCTTTTCGAATGGTCACCAGTACAGAACACTCGTATTATTGATATATATAGTATCTATTAATTCATTTAAAGTCTACTTCAATATACAATATCATATATATTCATAACCTTAGAATATGTCGAGATGATATACAAAAAATGTTGTTAATTACGGATTGGGCTCGTTTCCGTTCTTATTTTTATGTCGGAAAAATATTTATTAATTAATTTATTATTAATTTTTGATTTTTTTTATTTTTTTTTATTTTTTTTATCAATCTAGTTTATACACCATTCATAACCTTAGTGTTGATTGATGAGTGAATCACTAATCAAATTAACATTATTAAGTTATAATTATAAGTTTCTCACTAACAATTTTGAATGCTTAGCAATAATATTAGAGTAGTGATGATTGATGAGTGAATCACTAATCAAATTAACATTCTTAAGTTATAATTATAAGATTCTTACTAAGAATCTTGAATTCTTAAGTAATATCTTACATTAGTGATGAGTGATGTGTGAATCACTAATCAAATTAACATTATTAAGTTATCATTATAAGTTTCTTACTAATAATCTTGAATGCATAGTAATACTATTAGATTAGTGATGATTGATGAGTGAATCACTAATCAAATTAACATTCTTAAATTATAGGGTTAAGTACCAAATACCCCCCCAATGTTGGGGCCCCTATCGCGTATAGGACCCTATAGTCAGGGTCCGCGCTGTTTACTACCTCAACGTGGCTAAACCTAAGCAAATCCCCCCCCCCAACGTTGGGCCCCTATCGCGTATAGGACCCTATAGTCAGGTATTAAGTACCAAATACCCCCCCAACGGTGACTTAATGCAGGGGGGTATTTGGTATTTGAGGGGGGGATTTGCTTAGGTTTAGCCACGTTGAGATAGTAAACAGCGCGGACCCTGACTATAGGGTCCTATACGCGATAGGGGCCCCAGCGTTGGGGGGGTATTTGGTACTTAACCCTAAATTATAATTATAAGATTTTTACTAAGAATCTTGAATTCTTAGTAATAATCTTGGATTAGTGATGATTGATGAGTGAATCACTAATCAAATTAGCATTCTTAAGTTATAATTATAAGATTCTTACTAAGAATTAAGAATTCTTAGTAATAATCTTGGATTAGTGATGATTGATGAGTGAATCACTAATCAAATTAGCATTCTTAAGTTATAATTATAAGATTCTTACTAAGAATCTTGAATTCTTAGTAATAATCTTGGATTAGTGATGATTGATGAGTGAATCACTAATCAAATTAACATTCTTAAGTTATAATTATAAGATTTTTACTAAGAATCTTGAATTCTTAGTAATAATCTTGGATTAGTGATGATTGATGAGTGAATCACTAATCAAATTAGCATTCTTAAGTTATAATTATAAGATTCTTACTAAGAATGAATTCTTAGTAATAATCTTGGATTAGTGATGATTGATGAGTGAATCACTAATCAAATTAGCATTCTTAAGTTATAATTATAAGATTCTTACTAAGAATCTTGAATTCTTAGTAATAATCTTGGATTAGTGATGATTGATAAGTGAATCACTAATCAAATTAGCATTCTTAAGTTATAATTATAAGATTCTTACTAATAATTTTGAATTCTTAGTAATAATCTTGGATTAGTGATGATTGATGAGTGAATCACTAATCAAATTAGCATTCTTAAGTTATAATTATAAGATTCTTACTAAGAATCTTGAATTCTTAGTAATAATCTTGGATTAGTGATGATTGATGAGTGAATCACTAATCAAATTAGCATTCTTAAGTTATAATTATAAGATTCTTACTAAGAATCTTGAATTAATTCTTAGTAATAATCTTGGATTGGTGATGATTGATGAGTGAATCACTAATCAAATTAACATTCTTAAGTTATAATTATAAGATTCTTACTAAGAATCTTGAATTCTTAGTAATAATCTTGGATTGGTGATGATTGATGAGTGAATCACTAATCAAATTAACATTCTTAAGTTATAATTATAAGTTTCTTACTAAGAATCTTGAATTCTTAGTAATAATCTTATATTAGTAATAATCAATGTTTAAATTTTCACTTGTATTTCAATATATATTTGATTTTAATGTTTTTGTATTTTTATCTTTGATCAATTTATTAGATGATAAATGAAAAAAAAATGAAAAAAAAATAAATAAAAAAAAATAAAATTAATTACCGACGGCATTTGCCGTCGGTAATTAGCATTTGCCGTCGGTAATTAGCGGCGGAAAAATGTTGTCGGTAATGTTGGCCGGACGGCGGTGGTGCTATCGCCGGATGTCACCGGCGGTGGTGATTAGCGGCGGCCGGTTGCCGCCGGTAAATACCGACGGCAATTGCTGTCGGTAATAAATAATATATATTTATATTAATATATATTTAAATTAGCGACGGCGTAACCGCCTCTAATTAGCGGCGGCCCGTTTTGCCGTCGGTAATGCGCCGGTAATAGTCAAAAGGCGGATAATTGCCGGCGGCGGCGCCGCCGTCGGTAGTTTTCGTCGCTATTTACGCATTTTTTTGTAGTGAAAAATGCATCAATTTTCAGTTTAATCGCAATTATAATACGACCTTATAATCTGACCAGAAAATACACCAAGTTTCAATTTAATCTCAATTATAACATGACCTTATTTAGATCATTGTTCATCATAGGTGTATTGATAATTATCGTAATTTCATACTTAAAATTGTTATGTATAAATTATTGTTAATTGATTGATTTATTTTTATAGAGATTAAATTAGATGATTAATTATTTTATATTAATATTGTTTAAAAATACATACATACATACATACATACATACATACATATATATATATATATATATATATATATATATATATATATTTCTACATTTTAAACACACAAATGCATATATATAAATTTAATTTTAATATTCTATTTATATATGTAATATATAATAAGTATTTATCTATTTAAATTATGAAATTATAAAATATTAGGACCAATAAATAATTATTATATTATGAGATGAAAATAAAATTTAAAATATGTAATGTTAAATTTTGGTATTATTGTACTAAATTATAAGATCATGTTATAATTGCGATTAACACTACAAAAAAACACCGGCATTATCGACGGCAATTGCCGCGGGTAAACATAGGAAACCTGCCGGTATTACGATCACCGGCGGTGATACCAACGGCGAGGTGTCGCCGGTAAATCGCTCGTCGGTTTACCCAAAGCCTAGGTCAAACTAACTGCAAAGAACTTGTTCTTTGAAGTTTAGTTGGCAAGTTTTCGAACCTCCCTTCAACCTACTGAATCGAGTGTTTGTGTTGTAAAGGAGTTCAGAAAAGCGTTCTGTCTCCGTGAGATCCTAGTGCCCAGTGCGTGCTAGGAGTGAGAAATCCAACAAGGTGTGTTGGTACTGAAGATTGGATCTTCGATTGTTTCGGTTGTATGCACCTGTAAGCATATGTTCAGGTTTGCAGTGCACCAATAAGCACTTGCGGAGTGAAGTTATTGGTCTGATCAACCGACCATGGATGTAGGAAGTATTTTTCGAACCACGTAAAAATCTCTGTGTTATTTACAGCTTTCAGTATTTACGTTCTTACTTGTGCTCTTCCTTTCGTAAACTGAAAACTGATTAATTGCAAAGAGAAACTTAAGACTAACAACGTGCTCAACTCACAGGCTATTGCGAAACAAAAGTTTTCCGCTGCGTGTGTTATCAGTCTGACTGATCTATCCACTGATAGTCAGTAAGATTTATAACATCTCTGTTTATCAAACTCGACTGAAGCCTTACGTGCATCAGTTAAGTTCTTTTGACTTAACTGATAACTCCTTACTGAAGAGTATTCAGTATCAGTCGTCAACCATGTTTTGGTCAAAATTATTTTCAGTAAACAGGTGTCTGAGTTTGTGTTCGAAGTTTCGTTTTGATCTCTTGTAAAGATCAAAAATAGCCTATAGGTGTATTTCTCCCCTCCCCATACACCTATTCGAGACCCCCCGGACCTAACAAAAAGTTTCAAAATTTACAGTCAAAGTAAAAGTTTCAATAAATTGTATGTAAAAGTTTCAAATTGCATGAAAATATAAGTCGAAAATTGCATTGCAAATATAAGACAAAAATTGCAGAAGAGCCTAAAAATAATTAAAAATTTTGCAAAAGAGCCCAAAAATAATGAAGTTCTTCAAAACAATCCTCAATGCAACCTAAACGCACCCGATTCGTGAGGTGTGCGCACCTGATTCCCGAATCCTTTGTAAAAAAAAAAAAAAATTGGGCAGATTCGCCACGCGGCGAATCCCACGCGAATCGCACCCGCACTTGCCCTCTGCGCGTATCCGATACTGCAATGTGCTATTTTTTGAAGAATCCGTGCATCATAGGTTTTAAGTAAGTTTTTGCCCTGATGGTAATAGTGTTTTGAGATAATAGTTTTTAAATTATTTAACTTTAATTAAGTTTTAGTTCGCAATTTAAAAATGTATTAATAAATACTCTCTCCGTCCCGCGAAGCATGACACACTTTCCATTTTGGGTTGTCCCACGAAGCATGACACGTTTCTTTTTTTGTCAATAATTATTACATTCTCTCTCCTACTTTATCACCTTTATTATATCCTCTCACCTACTTTATCACTTTTATTACCTTCTCTCTCCTACTTTATCAATTTTATACTTTATTAATTACACACTTAAAACACTAATCTACAATTCCTTAATTTTCGTGCCGAACTCAAACGTGTCATACTTCGCGGGACGGAGGGAGTATTAAACTTTGAATTTAATTTGATTTTGCTAGCGAAGCCAAAAATTGGCCCAATTTACTTACCAAAATGTCGTCCCTTTCTACTAACACTACACATAATTATATAAAATCAATTTGAATATGAGGGCGAAATTCTATATGGTCATGTCAGCAAAATACTCTCCTCCCCTTCTCGCCTTCTAATGGAACTATATAATGAAATACAATTTTTCTTTTCCTTCAAATCATTCTTGATTGTTAAATTAATCACCATACAAAACTATAAACCTAGTGGTGAGGAGCAATATATGCAGAGTAGGGAGAGAGTACAAATCAGAGGAACCACTCTCATCAGAGGAGCCATATGGGTCAGAAGAACCATTTATACCAGAAGGATTTCATCCATCAGAGGAATGACTCTAGCCAGAGGAGTCATCCGCACCAGAGAAGTCATTCTTGACAGAGGAGCCCTCTCCTCCAGAGAAATCATCCGCGCCGGAAAAATCACCATCGTCAAGGAAGCCATCGTCATCAGAAAAGTCAACTCCATCAGAGAAGTCATTACCGCCAGAGGAGACGCCCTTGCCAGAGAAGACGTGTTTACCAGAGGAGTTCTTCATGACAGAGAAAACGTGTTTACCAGAGGAGTCCCTCCTGCCAGAGATGTCAATATCACCAGAGAAGACGCCTTCGCCAGAGAAGACATTTCCATCAGAGGAGCCAATAAACGCGCGGGAAGGTCTCCCGCGTATTATCGAAATTACCAACGTACCCTTCCACCATGCAGGACGCATGCATCGAAGATGTTTTTACTATTTTACCCCTCCGCTTGTAAATCTATAAATAGGGCCCGAGCTCGTGTATTATTTTTTACGCTATCTCATATTTTCGAATACTACAGTTGTTTTCTCTCTTGAGCAAGGTTCCCGATCAACTATCTTTACTCTTTCCAGCCTTCTCGACTAGGTAGAATTTTACGTTTCCTTTTATAGATTTAGGTGTTGGTTCCGTAAACACCAACTGGCGCCGTCTGTGGGAAAGCTACTGAATTAAGACGTGAGATTACGGTCGCCGGCGTACGCAGATCTGTGAATTCAATCGGATTTGCGGGCGTTGGCACCGGTCGGTCCGAATAATCTGGATTTCCAACTATGTTTAATCGTTTAATGGCGTTTTCTGGTTTAATATGTGGTTAATTTGCTGAGCTCTGCGTTGATGTGTGTTTTGGGTGCATGGGGAAAGGTGGCGACGGGCGTAAAACATGAATTAAGGGAAATTTACGTTTATTTACCGTTTGTTTGGTGTAATTATCTGCGAATAAAGGGTTCTCTTGTAGAATTGAGATTTTACTCACCGATCTATTGTTTTGCATGAGGAAAGCGTATTTGGGTGCTCTGTTCCGATTATGTTCGACGTTTCCTTACGGATCCCCGATATTTTGGGTTTATGGTGCTTGTATATGGTTGTTTTGCGTGTTAATGCGATAATTGTGGGTGATCTTCGTGCTTTATCTTGTTTTCGGTGAAGCGTGTGATTATTACTGTTAATTCAGGGGTTTGCATCGATAATACGCCAATTAATACTTTGCTTCCGCTGTGCTCGAGTTCGCGTTGCTAATCTGTGGATATTCTTTGTTTGCAATTGATAATTACCACTATTTCCTATGTTTTGGTGACTAATCTTCGCTTTATATCGCTGAATCGGGGGCGATAATCTGTTTTTGTTACGTTAGTTCTGTGCTGGGGGCTTATAGACGTTTTTCGTTTAAGGGAGGGGGTTTATGGGCGTTTTCCATGTTTTGCGCGATTGATCTTCGATTTCGATGGTTGAATTGAAAGTTCTGTTCTGTTCCTGATATATTGAGGTTTCTTGCTGTGGATCTATGGGTTTTGTGGTTAGTCTTCGATCTCAAGAGTATTTATTGTCATCGATGCGAAGGATTTACCTCAGTAATATGATAATTAAACGCTTTGTCTTAGTTATGGTGAGATTCATATTGCTGTTTTGTGGGCGATCTTCATTTAGGGGAAACTGTTATTCGTATTCTCCATGTTTTCCTTGACTAATTTTCATATTATGGTAGTATTTTACATAATTCTTTTTGTTGCCATGTTTTATGAATCGGGCTAACATATCTTTTGGTGGTTGCTCTGTTTGTACTTATCTCTGGGTATTTTGCGTCTGCTGAAGTTTTATTGAGGGCTCTGCTTTCTCAATCTATACTCTGGGTTTATTTCCCCGAGTGTAGAATTACTTGGAAGGGAATTTTTTAACGGTCTCTGCACCGGAAGCCGGGATTTCTTATTGGATTTCTTACATTGGGAATCCCATCGGTAATGGAGGGTTTGTTCTTTTGTCCTTGGAACTTTTCTCACTTTGCTTACATGTAGGTACCATGGGATCATCAGATGCACACCGCAACCTAGAAAGGGAGTTCGACTCCGCTGCTCTCACCACTGAGATGCCACCTTCACTGTTCCCGGGCCTACAGGGCAATGCTACTTTCACTGCCCCACCAGGGTTTCAGGCTATCCCCGCCACTCCGTTGACAGGGTTGAATGCAAGCCTCCAGAGATCTGCTCTGGTGACCCCAGGATCTGACATGCCATGCCTAACTCCCGCGTCTGGAGCGGGACAGATCACGTTTGGGTCGATGGAACAGATGATGGCGCTGCTTCACTACTCCGCTGTGCGTCAGGCACTGGGAACTCCCATGTTGTCCGCTGTTCCCACTGTAGCTCCACTGGTAGGAACGGCTACTTTGCAGGGTACTGAGGCCCCACCTCCCGCTGCTCAGGAGGTAAATGCTTTAGCAATCAACAAACAAGCTGCAATGCCTCTGGAAATGCAAGGGGACCCTGCTGACAGGGAAGTGGAAAGAAGACCAGAGGGGAGCCGGGTCAGACTCAACAGTGTCGTAAGAAAGGAGAGGGTTGACGAGTCTGATAGTCAATCCGTCTCTTTGGTGTTCGAGGAAGAGAGACCGAGGGAGAAAGCTCGGCTAAAAAACCAAGTGTCTCAGCTGAAACATCAACTCCAGGATCTGGAGGAATCACTGAGGGAGAAATCCCGAAGGGAGGACAGGGAACAAAGGTCAGGAAAATCGCACCGGGTGGAGAAGTCCCATCGATCGGAAAAATCGCGCTACACAGAGAGGTCAGAGGAAAGAGAGCCGGAATATTCCTCTGGCAGACATGAATATAGAGTCCACAAGCGCCACGCTCATGAAGTACCTAGGGACGGAAGGGAACAGGGGAGGCATAAGGGGGACAAGAGGGCTAAGACATCGAGGTTCCACCCGATCCACAACCGCAGCCCTTTCTCGGACGATATTTTGGCAGATGCCTTACCTAGAAGCTACAAGCCCATCTCACTGGATTACGATGGCACTACCGATCCGGAGGTACACCTCAATCGGTTTGAAGGTTTGGTTACGTTGCACATGTACACGGAGGGCATCAAGTGCCGGATCTTCTCCACTACCCTTACTGGACCAGCTCAGTTATGGTTTGGGACGCTGCCCCCAAATTCCATTCACTCTTTCGAAGAATTACAGACTCGTTTTTTGCGTCAGTTCGCGAGTTCACGGAGGGTAGGGAAGTCAGCCCTTTCGCTGATGGATATTAAGCAGGAGCAGGGAGAAACGCTTCGGGAGTACACAGCAAGGTTTAACCTTGCCGCTCTGGAGGTGCCAGAGGCAGAATCGCAAATTAAAAACTGCGCCTATGTCAGAGGACTCAGGCCAGGGATCTTTTTTGATGAATTACAAATTCGACCAGCAAGGGATTTTGATGACATCATGGCAAGGCTGCCGGGGTATCTACAGTTGGAGGACGCCAAAATGGCGAGGAAGGTGGAAAATGAGAAACACAGAGTCAAGAAAGCTGAGGAAGCACCCGAACGACAAAGACAGCAAGATAGGGCCCCATTCAGAGGGTTGCCTCCTAGGGTACTCCCACCCCAGGGAGGAATGCCATCTAATCAACAGCGCACAGTGAATGAAGTAACACGGTTTACCGAATACACGCCCTTGATTAAACCACAAGAAGAAATTTTTCATCTAATAAAGGATCAGCCGTTCTTTAGGGCACCGGGGACCTACCGGACTGGGCCGCCGCAAGAAGGGCCTAACAATAAGTTGTGTGAATATCACAATTCCTTCGGGCATTACACGAAATATTGTGGACATCTTAAGCACCAATTGGAGTTATTGGTGCGCCAGGGATGTCTCGACCACTTCATTGACAGGGGAAATGAAGGTCAGAGGAGGACTGATCCGAGGGATCAGCGAGATCAGAGAGATCAACGAGATCAGAGGGATCAAAGAAATAACCGGGATCAGCGACGAGAGCAAAGGAACAACAACAGAGATCGCAGGCCCGATGATAACCAGGATAATCGCAGAGAAGGGGCAGATAGACAAAATCTTCCTCCCCCCCCATATAGGAGGGAAGTTCACATGATTTGTGGGGAAAATGGGATGCCCACATCAAATAGGGCTAAAAAGCAAGTCGTCAGAGCAGTCAAAGCAGGGTATTATCCTAAAAGGGTCATGGAAGTCACCAGCGCGGCAGAGGAGCCGGCAATCACCTTTGGAGCAGAGGATATACGCACATTAATGTATCCACATGATGATGCGCTGGTCATCACGGCAGACATTGCTGGCTGCATTATTCACCGTATTTTCGTGGATTCGGGCAGCGCTGTAAACATCTTGTACAAGGAATGTCTCCAAAATATGGGAATTAACGCTCATGTTGAGCCGACAAATGCTCATCTGTTTGGGTTTGGAGGAGAGATGGTCATGCCCCTGGGGTATGTAGAGCTGCCGTTGATTCTTGGCAGTACAGTGGCGGGCAACAAAACAAGGATGGTACGTTTCTTAGTGGTGGATATGCCTAAACCCTCGTACAATGTCATACTCGGTCGGCCCGCCTTGACGGCGTTCAAGGCGGTTATCTCTTTGTTTCACCTAAAAATGAAGTTTCCAATCGAGGGTGGAAGAGTGGGAGAAGTTTGTGGCGATCAGACGACATCAAAAGCATGCCACGTGCAAATGCTCACACAGTCAGCGGGGCAGAAAAGGGAAAGATGGACAGAGGGGTCGAACGCCCGGAAGAGGGGGAAAGTGGGCGAGGTGCATGCCCCAGCAGAGGAACGCCAAGAGTTGGCGGATTTATTAAAAGACAGAGACTCCACAGAGAAAACCGCGCTGGTGTCCACTAGCGATGTTTGCAATATGATAGAGTTATTTCCAGGGAAAGAGGGTTTCCAGACTAAGATTGGATCGGCCATGAGTGATCAAGTCAGAGAGGAGCTCATTGGTTGTCTCCGGCGAAATGCGGATGTGTTCGCTTTCAGCACCGCAGATTTGAAGGGAATCGATAGAGGGTTGGCGGAGCATTGCCTCAACGTGGACCCTAAGGTCAAGCCGGTAAAGCAACGGACAAGGAATTTTGGGGCTGAAAAGGACGCTGCCATCAGAGAGCAGGTCTATGAACTATTGAAAGCTGGGCATATTGTGGAAGTGCAATACCCAGAGTGGATCTCAAACGCAGTGATGGTACCCAAGAAGACAAACACCTGGAGGATGTGCGTGGACTTCCGCGATTTAAACGCCGCTTGTCCGAAGGACCACTATCCTCTGCCGAGGATTGACCAATTGGTGGACTCCACTTCAGGATGTGCTTTATTATCCATGATGGATGCGTACCAAGGGTATCATCAGGTAAAGATGAACAGGGGAGACATCGCCAAAACGGCCTTTGCCGTCTGTTGTGGCGTATATGGGTGGAAGAGTATGCCGTTCGGTCTGAAGAATGCAGGAGCCACATATCAGCGGATGATGGAGAAAATTTTCAAAGAGCAGCTTGCTAAGAATATCTCAGTATACGTAGACGATATGCTCGTACGGAGTAACAGGGCAGAGGACCATGTGGCGGATCTGGAAGAAATCTTCACGGTAGTCAGAGATCACAGACTCATGTTGAACCCAGCCAAGTGCACTTTTGGGGTCACAACAGGGAAATTCTTGGGGTATAAAGTCACACCAGCAGGGATTGAGGTCAACGCCGACAAGGTCAAAGCTATTTTGGAAATGACACCGCCTAGAGGAATCAAGGAGGTGCAGACTCTGAACGGGCGTATCACTGCCCTAAGCAGGTTTATATCGAGATCGGCAGAACGGAGCATGCCGTTTTTCAAAGTACTGAGGAAGGGAACCAAGTTTTTATGGACAGAGGAATGCCGCGCGGCGTTTGAGGATCTTAAAGTATACCTAGCGAAGCTCCCAACCCTGACCAAGCCGGTCCCGGGAGAAACGTTGTATTTATACATAGCTATGGGGGAGGAGTCAATCAGCTCTGTGCTAATCAGAGAGGAAGGAAGTCATCAGAGACCTATCTATTTTGTCAGTAGAATTATTCAGGGCCCTGAGCTCAACTACACAGAGATCGAAAAGGCGGCTCTGGCGGTCATGATCACGGCAAGAAAGCTGAGGCCTTATTTCCTTTCACATCGAGTGGTGGTACGCACGTCTTTACCTTTTAAACAAGTTTTGGGGCGCGCGGATTTGTCGGGAAGAATGGTCAAATGGGCTGTGGAACTAGGGGAATATGATGTAGAGTACGAGCCACGAACGGCGATCAAGGCGCAGGCATTGGCAGACTTCATACAAGAAACAACTCGTCGTCCCATACCAGAGTTCTGGGTGGCTTATGTGGATGGGTCAGTGACAAAAGAGGGGTGCGGAATCGGGGTTTATATTACTTCGCCAGGGTATGGGACATACCAGTTCGCCATCAAATTCACCTGTCGGTTATCTAACAATGAGGCGGAGTATGAGGCCGTGGTCAGAGGGGCTCATATCCTATCAGAGCTTAAAGCTGAGTGCGTCATTATAAAGACAGACTCCCAGTTGGTTGCACAACAATTCTCGGGAAGTTACAATGTCAAGGATCAGAGGATGAAGGCATACCATACCAAAATTAACGAAATGAAAGAAAAATTCATGGAGTTTAAGCTCGAACAGATTTCTCGGGAAGAGAACACGAAGGCCGACTTACTGGCGCGCATGGCTAGCGCAGTAGAGCAAACTTGGAGCGACGAGATTATTTTACTCTGTGATACCAGAGAGATGGAAACTTCGCAGGTGTTCTCGGTCGAGATCAGGGATGATTGGCGGGCTCCGATCATACACTTCTTAAAGACAGGGGAGCGGCTAAGCAGAGAGTCCAACCAGAGGGCCCGCTATGAAAATTATTGCCTAATCAATGATCAACTCTTCAAAAGATCCTTTACTCAACCTCTGCTAAAATGTTTATCGCCAGAGGAAGCTAACTTTGCTCTGAAAGAGATTCATGCAGGTTGCTGCGGCGGGCACACCGGATTTCGAGACCTCGTACGCAAGATCATTCGGGCAGGTTTTTACTGGCCTCACATCAACCAGGAAGCCAGAGAGTTTGTCCGCAAGTGTGAAGCTTGCCAGCGGCATGCCGGGAAAATCAACATACCAGGGGAGCCCATGGGTGTAATGTACGCCGCTTGTCCGTTTGATAAATGGGGCATTGATATAGTTGGGAAGCTGCCTACAGCACCTGGAGGGAAATGCTTTCTCATTGTGGCAGTGGACTATTTTTCCAAATGGGTCGAAGCTGAGGCCGTGAGCAAGATCGATGAAGTTACAGTGGAACGTTTTATCTGGAGGAATATCTGCTGCAGATTCGGAGTGCCACGCATCATCGTGTCTGATAATGGGACTCAATTTACAGGGCAACGGGTTGCGGACTTCTGCGATAGAATGGATATCACACAGCGTTTTGTCTCGGTGGCTCATCCACAGGCAAATGGACAAGTAGAATTGGCTAATAGGACCATATGTGAGGGCATCAAGAAGAGGCTAAATCAGAGCAGAGGGAAGTGGGTGGAGGAGCTGGATACCGTTCTTTGGGCTTACCGAACTAGTCCAAAAACGGCGACAGGGGAGGCACCATTCACACTGGTGTATGGATCCAATGCGGTGATACCGGCAGAGGCACGACTAGAATCATACCGGATTACCACGTACGACACTGAGCACAATGAGGAGCTCCGCCGAGCAGAGCTGGACTTGGTGGAGGCACAGAGGGAGGAAGCCCGTATCAGAGCGGCCAAGTACAAAGGCATTATCAAAGCGGGATATGATAAACGGGTCAGAGTGAGGAAATTGTCAAAGGGAGATTTGGTTCTCAAGCGAGCTGATGCATTAAAGGCGGTGGGTAAGTTCGAAGCCAATTGGGAAGGGCCATACATCGTCACAGAGGTTTTGGGAGGCGGTGCGTACATATTGTCGGATTCAGACGGCAGAGCTCTACCCAGACCATGGAATATAAACACACTCAAAAAGTTCTATGTATAACTGCTTCTTAGCAGGAGTAATCACTTGTAGACCGGATACTCTTTTTCCCCACAGGGGTTTTAACGAGGTCCGGGGCCATAATATCAATAAAGCAGATATGTGGTTCTAGGGAATTCCCTGGTGTTGTGTTTGTTTATTTCAATTTTTGTTTTCTTACATTACATATGCTACCTAACATGTTCGTGCAGAGCACTGCACATGTCACCAGAGGGGGGAGTAGGGTGTATACCCATAATCCTCAATTTTTAAATTCAAAATGCAAACTGCTTCTTAGCAGGACAAGGGAGAAACAAATACAAAAACTGCTTCTTAGCAGGTCAAAGGGAAAACAAGCATCGGGGATGGACGTCTCTTCTTCCATGATCCAACACTCCAAGTTCTTCTTCGTGGCTGGGACACGCCCACCCCTCAGATCTACTTCAACTCCACTTTGTGTCTGCAGAATACCAAGAAAAACAACAAGTCAAAATGCCAAAAAGAAAGAATACAGAGGAGGAACAAACTAAAGGCCAGATCTGAGGAGCCAACGCTCAGATCCGGAAACCCAACGCCCAGATCTGGGAAATCAACGTCTAGATCTGAGGAGCCTGGTTATAAAACACTCAAGCAAGGGAACTCCACTCGTTACAACCACAAAGTTAGAGATCTACACCAGAAGCACAGGGGAAAAAGGCGGAACCCTCGGGGATGTGAGTGTTTAGAGGGGAAATTCCCTTACTTGAGTGCCTTACAACCGATCTAGGGAGGCAAAACATCAACAGATCCAGGGTTTGAAGGATCGGAAGAGGATATATATAGAAGCGATACTGGGATTAAGAAATGGGCTAAGGGGTAATGGGCCCGCATGAGCTTATGGGTCGGAGAAGGGAGTAAGAAATAATTGGGTCAACATGTTCATAACAGAGTATTGCACATGTCACCAGAGGGGGGAGTAGGGTGTATACCCGTAGGTCCCAATTTTTAAATTCAAAAATTGCTTCTCAGCAAGACTAGGGCAAACCAGAGGAATTACGCTCCACCAGAGCAGAGGGGTCATGCTCAACCAGAACAGAGGTTGCTGTTAATCGTAAGCCGCGAAAGTTGGTTGTGCCGCCCGGGCCCTCCATGCTCCGCGCAGAGATAGCACTTAATCATAAGCCGCGAAAGTTGGTTGCACCCCCCGGGTTTTCCATGCTCCGCGCAGAGGTTGCTTTAACCGTAAGCCACGAAAGTTGGTGGCACCCCCGGGGTCCTCCATGCTCCGTGCAGGGTGTTCCTGTCAATCGTAAGCCGCGAAAGTTGGTTGCGCCACCCGGGCCCTCCATGCTCCGCGCAGAGATAGCACTTAATCATAAGCCGCGAAAGTTGGTTGCACCCCCCGGGTTTTCCATGCTCCGCGCAGAGGTTGCTTTAACCGTAAGCCACGAAAGTTGGTGGCACCCCCCGGGTCCTCCATGCTCCGTGCAGGGTGTTCTTTTAATCGTAAGCCGCGAAAGTTGGTCGTGCCAACCGGGCCTTCCATGCTCCGCGCAGAGGTGGCACATAATCGTAAGCCGCGAAAGTTGGTTGCACCCCCCGGGTTTTCCATGCTCCGCGCAGAGGTTGTCCTTAACCGTAAGTCACGAGAGGTGGTGTGCACCCCCCGGGTCTGCCAAGCCTCGTGCAGGGTGTCCACTTAACCGTAAGCCATGGAAGGTGGTGTGCATCCCCCGGGTCTGCCAAACTCCGTGCAGGGTGGACCTTTAACCGTAAGCCACGAAAGTTGGTCGCACCCCCCGGGTCTTCCATGCTCCGTGCAGGGGGTTACTATTCAATCGTAAGCCGCGAAAGTTGGTCGCGCCATCCGGGCCTTCCATGCTCCGCGCAGAGGTGGCACATAATCATAAGCCGCGAAAGTTGGTTACACCCCCCGGGTCCTCCATGCTCCGCGCAGAGGTTGTCCTTAACCGTAAGTCACGAGAGGTGGTGTGCACCCCCAGGGTCTACCAAGCCTCGTGCAGGGTGTTCATTTAATCGTAAGCCGTGAAAGTTGGTCGTGCCACCCGGGCCTTCCATGCTCCACGCAGAGGGTTACTATTTAATCGTAAGCCGTGAAAGTTGGTCGTGCCACCCGGGCCTTCCATGCTCCACGCAGAGGGTTACTATTTAATCGTAAGCCGTGAAAGTTGGTCGTGCCACCCGGGCCTTCCATGCTCCACGCAGAGGGTTACTATTTAATCGTAAGCCGTGAAAGTTGGTCGCGCCACCCGGGCCTTCCATGCTCCACGCAGAGGGTTACTATTTAATCGTAAGCCGCGAAAGTTGGTTGCACCCTCCGGGTCTGCCATGCTCCGCGCAGAGTGCTCAAGCATGGATGGGAAGCAGCGTGGATGGGAAGCACGAAATCGCCAGCAAAGAAATCAACCAAATCCTCGTCAGAGGAGGCGGTGAAATCCTTTCCAGAGGAATCAACCAAATCCTCGTCAGAGGAGGCGGTGAAATCCTTCCCAGAAGAGTTAACCAAATCCTCGCCAGAGAGGTCATCATAATCCTCGCCAGAGGAGTCATCACAATCCTCGCCAGAGGAGTCATCACAATCCTCGCCAGAGGAGTCATCACCATCTTCGCCAGAGGAGTCATCATCATCCCCGCCAGAGAGGTCATCACAATCCTCGCCAGAGGAGTCATCACAATCCTCGACAGAGGAGTCATCTCAATCCTCGCCAGAGGAGTCGTCACAATCCTCGCCAGAGGAGTCATCACGATCCTCGCCAGAGGAGTCATCTCAATCCGCAGAAGAGGAGTCATCACAAGAAATTAAAGCAATTCCAAGGGAGGGGATTAGAGAAGCATCAACAACAATCATAACAAACCAATTCAAATCAACAGGGGAAAGACGGAAATATAAACCCCACCTCAACAGGCAGCGAAAACAACACAAATAACAGAGATAAAAGAAGCAAGGAGGGGAATGAAATTTCATTAAAGCACGCTCAAGAAGCAAAGCTGTACATCAAAAACTGGCGGTAAGTGTTTAATGGGTACAAATTAAAGAGTTACAAAATTTTCTTTTGGTAAAGTCAGGAGAGAAAGGGGAAACATCAAGAGGGAGGAATAGGGGCAGCTTGGGCAACAGTAGAGGAGACGGGAGCAGAGGCAGAGGGAGCCCGGGAAGGAACACCACTTGCAGAAGCATGACCAGAAATGGTTTTCTCTGAGAACACGGGCAACAGGCCAGTTTCCTTCGCTTGGGGAAGACGAACTCCCAAATCCAACAACGTTGCAGCCTCCTGCACATACAGATCCTCATTCTGGTACAGGTTGAACAGCTGTTCCACCGCGGCAGAGGAAGAGGCAGAGTCGGTGAAGGCAGAAGCCGCTAAGTCAGAGGGCAGGGGAGGCTCCAGGCCGAACTGAGAAAATGTTCGAGAACTCTCGCCAGAGGGATCCCGCAGCCGGTTCACGAAGCGCGCCAGGGTAGCAGAGAACGCAGGCGCATATATGGGAGCAGAAGGTAGCAAGTCAGATCCAATCCCAAGAGAAAAATAGGGAATGGCTTTCTCTAGCACCGGGTACCACCACTCTGGCTTCTCTGGAGAATGCGCAGGGATCCCCATCCGCTTATTTTATCTCCTCATCCTGGAGGTTATCCATCAGGGCTTTGAAATTCAAAGTGGCAAGTTGCTCCGGGGTGGCCCCCGCCATCTCCAATGCCTTGGAAGCTGTTTGCTCTATCACATAAGCAAAGAGGGGTCCAAAATCCGCCAAATACTCTGGAGTCTTTTTGAAAGCCTCCAGAGTACCTTCCAGCATCAACCCCAGGAAATGTTGACCCCGCGGAGACAAGAAATACTCCAGGCGTTGATCTCGAGCCCCCAGAACGAACGCGCGGTTCTGAGCTTCCACAAGTATCCTCTTCCAACCCCGCCTGGCTTCCCTGTAGTCTCTTTCATAACCAGCTTTGAACTTGGTTAAGCTTTCGTGGCTCTCCTTTGTGGCTCTCAACAACTCGGAGGCCAAGGACGCTCTCTCCACCTCCACCTGAGCTAATTTATCTTTCAAATCAGCGATCTCCGCTTCAGCTTTACTCAGACGCTCTACTACCCCGGCGACATCATCATCACGCTTGGCGATGTCCGCCTGTTCCTTCTCCCGTTCTTTCTCAGCCGTCTCGTAGTCATGGAGGCATTTAACGGCCCCCCACATCCCCGACTCCACCTGCAAGAAGATAAAAGGGGTTCCGACAAAACCGTAAAAAGGTTAGTAATTTAAAAATTTCTTAATAAAGAGCATAAGATGCAGGATACCTGAAGAGCCAACCGGCAGAGCTGAGTAGCTAAAGCCGGTCGGGTCAGCTTCACCATTTTCTCTTGGTCCTTCGAGTGGACACGAGCTATCAAGGCGTCAATCAATTCCTGCCCCGATAAACTCGAAATCGGCCCAGGAACAAGATCCTCTGGTTCGTCAGTCGAGGGCACCACAGCTTTGCCCTTACCCTTTCCACCGGCAGAGGGGAGAGCCTTGGAACTACCAGCTGACTTCTTCGCTGGCCCTTTGCCCTTGTCCCCAGTAGGAGGGAGAATCTTCACACCACCAGCAGACCTCCTCGCTGGCTCTGAGGACTTGCCAACCTTTTTTAGGCCTTCCTGCCTCTCCTTCTCACCCACAGAGATCAGGGAACCTCTCTTCCTCTTCTTCGAAAGATCGGCAAGGGTGGCATCGGGAGCCGAATCAGGCGAAGGAACCTCATCGGTAATATCCACGACTTGGATATCTTCTTCACGGGTACCAGCGGCATCACCAGCACTGGAGCGCCTACTTCTGTGAACAAGAGCCCCCACATCAACTTCCTCCGCATCAAAGGAGTGCGAGGCTTCCACATTCCCCTCTGGGATTTCAACTACAGGGGGAATGGGGATCAGTTGGGAACCAGCAGGCTGCTCCGAGGGACTTGTTCTGGAGGCAGAACCGCTTGGGCCATGTGCTCCGCTGCCAGCAAGAGAAGGGGTGTCAGGCAAATTGTCCCCACATTTCGATCTCCAAGACATATCTGCAAACCAAAATTTCACGTCATTAAAAGCAGGGTAACAAAAGCTAATGTGTTTTCTAATGTATATTTTTTACCTATTGATCTCGCTGGATACAGGGGAAACAGACCATTATATGCCAGAGAGGAATTGTTCTCGGCCAGGTACTTACAGTCTAAAGTCTGGGCTTTATTCATAGCATTAAGGTGGGTTATAATACTCTGGTCACGGGTAGAAGGGACTTCGGGAGAGGCTGGTTTATAAGTAGTGCGACTTGTATGCCATTCCAGCTCCGAAGCACCATAATCGCGCCAGTTGCCGAAAGGGGTGCGCACATAACAATAATATTCCAGGAAGCCCTTATCCAAGGAATTCAGGGAGGAAAGAAAAGTAGTAGGATATTTAGGGTGAGAGGCAAAACTGTACAAGGGATTGCCTTGCATGCGAAGGGTCTGGGTTTGACAAAATAGCTTGGCGGTGTCCCCAACACCGTTGGCCCGGCACAAAACATGGAAGGCATATAACCTCCGGATAGCAGAAGGAGCGACTTGAAAAAAGGGGATGTGAAAGTAATTACAAACGTCAACCAGCAAGGTAGGGGGAGGGAGCCTTAAACCAGCCTCTATCTGGGCTTTCCAAACAACTATTAACTTGTGGTGGTGAAGGCTCTCGGGAGGCGTTGAATCCTTAGAGAAGGCCTCGAACTGCAAACCCGCAGGACGCCTACATTTGCTTTTCAATTTTTCCACCTCCGCGACACTAAGGCGGGATGGAGGAACACGTTTGGGGGGTTGGCGGGGCTTTTTCCCTTTTTTCCTAGGTGGAGAAGGAAGGGGTGCAGTTTGAGATTCGTCAGAAGTAGAGGGGGAAGGAAGATTTTCAGGATCTTGCCGCGATGGGGAGGAAGATGAAGGGTCTTGGGCAGAAGGAGAGGGCGAGCGAGAGGGTCGAGGGGCGGAGGTGCAGGCCATGATGGGAGATGTCAACCCTAGGGTTTCTAGCACGCTCAATCAGAGCACCAACAGTTATACCACTACACTACGATTAAATACAAAATTGCAGTGAAGAGGATACGCGAGTTACCTAGACCGGAAAAAGATGGACGGTAAAACCTGGAGCGGAAGGGTCGTGGGAGAATGCCGGAACAGTGAGGAAATCGCCGGAAAATGCAGAAAATTCGCTCGGAAAACTTGGAGAAGAAGAATAGTGAAAAAGGGGGAGTTCGAATCGGCTAAGTAAGATTGTACGCGGGTAACCACCAGCACGCGGGATGAACGGCACGTGGCATACGGAAGAAATCAACGGATGGGAATTTATACGGAAAGGCGAAAGGACGCAAAGGTTAAAAAGTAACCTCGGGTACGGGGAAAATACTGTAGACTGGGCAGACATTTAATGCGGATGACGTCATCCACGCGGGCGAGTCCTCTGACTAGTTGCACCTCTCCAGAGTGAACTAGCCAGACCAGGGAGCGGGAGTAACAAAAATGCCAGAGAACAATTTACAGGGCCTCTTTTTACTCTCATAATGTCAAAATGTCAAAATGCTTATGTCTTTATGATTTACAGGGGCCAAGGAAAATAACAAAGCTTTGATGCTGATAACACACCACTGGTTGAACACGAAGAATACCCGGTTCAACCAGACTAGAGGGGGGAGTGGTTGGTGAGGAGCAATATATGCAGAGTAGGGAGAGAGTACAAATCAGAGGAACCACTCTCATCAGAGGAGTCATATGGGTCAGAAGAACCATTTATACCAGAAGGATTTCATCCATCAGAGGAATGACTCTAGCCAGAGGAGTCATCCGCACCAGAGAAGTCATTCTTGACAGAGGAGCCCTCTCCTCCAGAGAAATCATCCGCGCCGGAAAAATCACCATCGTCAAGGAAGCCATCGTCATCAGAAAAGTCAACTCCATCAGAGAAGTCATTACCGCCAGAGGAGACGCCCTTGCCAGAGAAGACGTGTTTACCAGAGGAGTTCTTCATGACAGAGAAAACGTGTTTACCAGAGGAGTCCCTCCTGCCAGAGATGTCAATATCACCAGAGAAGACGCCTTCGCCAGAGAAGACATTTCCATCAGAGGAGCCAATAAACGCGCGGGAAGGTCTCCCGCGTATTATCGAAATTACCAACGTACCCTTCCACCACGCAGGACGCATGCATCGAAGATGTTTTTACTATTTTACCCCTCCGCTTGTAAATCTATAAATAGGGCCCGAGCTCGTGTATTATTTTTTACGCTATCTCATATTTTCGAATACTACAGTTGTTTTCTCTCTTGAGCAAGGTTCCCGATCAACTATCTTTACTCTTTCCAGCCTTCTCGACTAGGTAGAATTTTACGTTTCCTTTTATAGATTTAGGTGTTGGTTCCGTAAACACCACCTAGCATACTCCTAATTAATTAATTTGCAACACACTGGTGGTACAATCATTTACTAGCTAATTCGCGGATGAGAGACTCCAAATTTAATCTTTTGGATTGTGATCTTGTGCCAAGTTTATGCCTTCAGATGGACAAAAATTAGTGGTAAATTGACACATCAGGGTCAAGGGGAAAACAATTTTAATTTAATGATCCTACGTCAGAGTTTATTAGTTTTGAATCAGGTTTCTCTAGAAATTAATGTTGTCGACTCATTAAATCTATAGAGCGTTTATTACAGTTGTCAGTCAATTAGGGTAGTAACTAGTGAAGCGTATTCCTGATTACCGAATAATTAAGAAGAAATAAGATCACGTCAGAAGCGTCTTCGGTAGTTAAAACTGATTTGCTTACATGAATTAAAGTTATATTTGCATCAATGATAGGAATAAGTTAGGGTGATCTTAATTGATTGCTGAAATTCTTTATTAATTGTTGAAATTTTCTATTTATTCTTTAGGATTAGAACCATTACAATTCTTTTGAATTTTATTTATTTATTTTTAGATTTAGTATTTTCTCATTTTAATCCATTAATTTCGTTTGTTGAATTTAATTTGCAGGTTGAATTTTAGGAGAACTCTCCCAAATTTCTTGAGAGACAATTTTGCTTGCTATTGTCTGCGCAGTATGGCATACCGACTGACTATCGAATATTTTTGATGTAAAACGATGTACCAATAACATTTCATGAAAACGTTCACACACACTAAATACATAAAATTACTGCATTCATCATAAAATTAACTACACTAAGAAAAATGAATCACTCGTAAGATTCAAACTCAACACTCACCATGATCTTCGCAATCGAAAACCTAAAAACAATTCTCACGTTCTCAATTTAAATAAAAGTTCTCATTTAAACCTCCTTATATTAGAAAAGGTACAAAATAAAAAGCAAAAAACTAGTAACAAAAAAAAATGAAAAGAAAAAAAGGTGACAAGTCTCAGCTTCATTTCTCAATTTGTTATGCAAGAACCCAATATCAAAACATTTTAAACACCTAAAATAACACAAAATATTTGCATCTTACTCTCAAAGTTCCTAGTTCTCCAAATTAGGGAAATTTAAATTTAGAGAGAGAACAAACAAAGAGGCACCAAGAATCAGCTTAAGATGGCACCATAGCTAAATAATTGTTCTAACCAAAAATTGAATGTTGAAAATGTCAACTTGACCCCTTACTTGGCAAGGTACGGATCATGCCATCATCATACCACTTTGCAAAACCTTTCTCAAGCGCCTCCCGCATCCACGCGTGCCTGCAGCAGCCGATTGCTTCTGCCACGGTTAGCCAGCTCCTCTCCCGGTGGCTCTTTTCGGGCCACGAGTCGAGCTCCTCCTTCACGTGCAAGGCGTACATAGCAGCTCGACACAGTCCTTCTGGGCTGTATTCATCCTGTAGTGTTTTGCTCTTGAAAGGATAGCATCCAAGGAAATGCTGACACAAAAGAACAACCATGAGAGAGAGAGAGAGAGAGAGAGAGAGAGAGAGAGAGAGAGACTCCAGGCACTCCACAGCAGAAGACAGTGTTCTTAGCATCCATTTAAGTTTTTTGTTCATAATTACATAGCAGCTGTTATGCAAACCCACCGTATTATATGTGCACTTCCTTGTTCGATCAAGGTGCCAATTCACTTAAATCAGGCAGGTTTGGATAAAAACCTCAGTCGTAGGACTGTAATTGAGCAAACAACAAACAAATAGATGGATCACATAATATTTTACCACTAGATCGCCTCGAACTCCAGCCTCTTCCATGGCTTCCCTTTCTGCTGCCTCCTCAGCCGTTTCATCATTCTCCCACCCACCCTATATAAAATAACAGGCGAATGGAAAGGTGGGGCGTCATTCAAATAATGGCTAATTGATCGAAATAACACAACATTTACACGCATACATCATATTTTACATTCATCTCATATAATCATATAAGTTCAAACTATGTATGTCACCATATTTCACTCAACCGTAACTAAAGAAGACTTCTTACTTCAACTTAAGTCATAAAAATTGCACCATATGTGATCTGTGTTGTATACCTAAGCACACTAAAAATCACAAACAAATCCAATCAAATAACAACCTTTGAGTCGAATTATCCCATGTCTAACAACATAGATAGCCTAAGCTAAAAATTTCTGTAAGATACTTATTACTCCCTCCGTCTACGAAAACTCTTCCTCAATGAAGTGGACACTGGTTTTAAGAAACGTTAGTTGAGTATTTGGTGAGCGGAGAAGAGATTATTTCTAGAAAGGGGTAGGAAGAATTTTTGTGGACGTACGAAAAAGGAAAATTAGGAAGAATTTTTGCAGACGGGGGGAGTACTTTCCAACATAAGGAAACTACCTTTCTAGAACGAGATAATCAGGAGGGAAAGGATATTATGCCACTGATAAAGATAAAATGAAGAGCCAAGTGTTACTCTGTCGCCGCTGTAGTTCTAATAAAAGAAAAGATTAGCTTGAGGAGTTCATTACAGAATCTCAACACTCAAATAAGTGGCAAACAAGGGAGTGGAATGTTCAAGAAACGCCTTATTGTTGTTATGCCATGGAATGGAAGTGCAACCCTGAAATGGTTTGCTCGAAACCTTGAGTTTGGAGCTACACTGGTATAAAAAGGAATTTGAACTAACTTCTGAAAGATGGATGAAACTCAAACCAAACATGACAGGAAAGTAAGAGAATGTGCCCCAAACAGTATCAGAAAATGCGAGCCTATTGGTATTCGTGAACAGTCAAATTGACAGATTAGAGAGCTAAGAATTGGTCGCCTTTTTCTACGAGTGAAATTTGGGTAAGTTGAGGGAAGAAAATAGCTACTAATGTAAGAAACTTAGAAATAAAACTGCATTTTAAACTCAGCCCCACATTACAAAAAGAAAAACAATGGTATACCTAACCAATCTTGCCAGGTATTAACCTATATACCTGTTAACATCGGGAAGCATTAAAAAAGTACTCTAGCATCCCTAACTTCAGTTAACGCCAAAAATTTGAATAATACAACACTACAATTTGTCTTATCCAGTCTCCATCTTTCTTTATGCTTTAGGTTAAACCTCACAGGTATAACAAAACAAATTTCTAGTTTAAAGCATTTATCAGGGGATGCTTCCTAGCGCTGGCAATGCATGATCTATATCTTATCTCATTTTATCAGCAACCATATAACACTGCAACCAACAGAGGAGCAGTGGACGGAAAAACATGTTGTATGCAGTCTGCTTCCAATGACATAGTTCAAAGATCCAACCTTTGGGAACAGAAGACCAGGTCCACCAGTCGAGTTGATCATTAATACTTCAACGATATTCTTGTTTGTGCCAACATTATCATCTTTCACAGTCCTATATCTGAAGGGAATACACCTGGCAAATCACTCTTCTGATCAGCACAGATAGAATATGGTGAATGCTTTTTTAAATAACTAACAAAACAACTCATTAGATTAAATAAGAAGGTAAACTGAGACAAGGGAACTCAGAAGACAAACATAGCAAACTTCAGCACAAGACTCCAAACAAGGCTATAGGAATGTTTCAAAATCTGTAGTAGTTGAAACCTGCCAAGCAACCCTGAATCTGACCCTACCTAAACCTCCTCAAGGGAATCCTCATAATCTTCAAAGAGACTGATAAAATGCTAAGACTCGTCCACTTCTGCTTGTGACCCAGAATATCTTAAATGCTTTTCCTACTTAACTTCTCAGCCCATAGAAACAAATGGAGAAGAATGTCGAATTTTTCGCCGCCTTGTCCAAATTCCAAAGTACATGTCTCATACCAATTAACGAAGACCATATATGCAGGAAAGATTCATAAAATGTTTATTTGTTACTGCTCCTTCAGGACAAGTATAACTCTAGAAAAATAAAGTTGTGCTAACACCATATCGTAGTTGTCAATTTTATGGAAGAAACAAAAGTTCAGTGGACGCCAGCATATACAAAACTATAGAGATGTTTGAACTATTATTTGAGAGGAGAAGCATGGTATCTTTTATCATAAAGATTTCTGAGGTTGAAAGGATTATAAGCTCTTTTTTTGCCACCCAATAAATCTACAGTGGATTGAGGAAAATATATATTGATATTATTCCGCCATGAACATAGATGGGAGCAAGTCACAAAACTAGTATGGAAGCTAAAGATCGAACATAAATAATCCCCCCTGCAAGCAGAATGAACTACTTAGTTGCAAAACACCCAAAAATCAAATCCATTGGCGAAAGAAGCCCCAAGTGACAAAAAGAACAAAAACAAGAATCTAATATAAACTACACAAACAATTAAAAGGGGTTATCAGGTACTGATTTTGCTTGAAATTCCCCTGCACTATTACCCACAGCGAGAAAGAAAAAAATCCAATAATTAAGCAAACTAAAAGAAACAAAATTCACATGCCATTTCATCCAAGATTACATTTTTCTTTTTAATCAAGCAAAACCCAGCAGTCACAACAATCAAGAATATCCAAGCAACAAGATCCCAAACACAAAATTACACACATTCCTCAGTTAACAAAACTAACTCCAATATCTCCAGATAACCCCAATTGGAAACGCTTAAACATAATTCCTCATGCAAACAAACAACCACCAAACATAAGCATGCACGCTTCATTAAAAAAATACACAAATTGAAAAATTGAAGAGAGAGAGAGAGAGAGAGAGAGAGAGAGATACCCAGCAATGAGACGGTAACCATCCTCGTAACGCTGCTGTTGCCGACCAGTTCGAGCCACCAATTCAGACATCTAATCCAGAAACGGAACAAATGATGAGAAATACCTAATATAAGTATATATACCGCTCTGTATCTATATATACGAATCAGAAGCTGCCCTCTCGATTGATGAAAACGAAGCAATAAATCATTACTCAAATTGGGCTCTAAAATATCTGCATTACTCTTCTTTCTTCACTCATTTTTCAACCCAAAAAATTCCCCGAGTATTTTCGCATTATTTTCATCAAGGGTTTCGAAAAAAATCATTTTTTTAGCGTTGGTTAACGGTGGAAGGGTAGCGAAAGAATAGGAACATGTTTTTGAGGAAATTTTTGAGTCCTCAGTCAATCTTGGTGCGTCCCAATTCAAGAAAGGTCGGTTACAAAATTGATTGAGAATACTGTAA
The DNA here is from genome assembly GCF_028751815.1 of Salvia miltiorrhiza. Classification (NCBI taxonomy): domain Eukaryota; kingdom Viridiplantae; phylum Streptophyta; class Magnoliopsida; order Lamiales; family Lamiaceae; genus Salvia; species Salvia miltiorrhiza. The sequence continues at coordinate 16,445,089 of NC_080392.1, read as the reverse complement.
AAAGTCTAGAATATATACATACACTCCACGCTGTATGTATATGTCCACACTCTTTTTTCTATTTTTGAATTTTTTGTTTGTGAAATTTCTATATTTTTCTTTGTTTATATTACTCTCTCCCTCATAAAAAGTAACCATTTCTAAATGATAAAGATTTTTAGGGCTGGGAATTTCGGGATCGGGTATCGGGTACCCGATTACCCGACCCGAAAAAATCAGGTATTGGGTACTCGATACCCAAAAAAATCGGGTTTGGGATCGGGTATTTAGGGTGTTAGAAAATCGGGTATCGGGTATACCCGATCGGGTATCGGGTATACCCGAAATACCCGAATTAATTAATTTAATATATTTTGAATTATTTTAAATTATTTAATACATTGGTGGCACAGCTGTAATCCAATTTCGGCCCTTCCCAATCCCAAATTTCGCAAATTCCCAATCCCAAATTCCCAATCCCAGCCCCCAATTCCAATTTCGGCCCTTCCAATTCCCAATCCCAAATTCCAATTTCGGCCCTTCCAATTTCGCATATCCCAAATCCCAAATTCCCAATCCCAGCTCGCCCGGCCGCCCCCACTCCAAAATCGTTTCCGTTTCCGGCGACCCAGCGGCGCCCCTCGCCAGTGAGGAGCTCGCTCCCAGCCCCCCCAGCCGCGACCTCGCCCAGTCGCCCCTTTGTTCCGCCGCCGAGCTTGTTGCCCCACAGCAGCCGTGCCGCCAGTGGAGCCCCGCAGCAGCACGCAGCAGCTTGCTGCCCCCGCCAGCCGCGACCTCGCCCAGCCCCCCCAGCCGCTTGTTCCGCCGCCGAGCTTGTCTACGCCTTTTCTTCTTCTTCTTCTTTTTTTTTTGTATGAATTTTAAAAGAGGTAGCCTCATTTGAATTTGCTGAGTCTCGATCTGTATTTTGTATGAATTTTCTTGATCTGTATGAATATTGTATGAATTTTCTTGATCTGTATTTTGTATGAATCTCGATCGGGTATTAGGGTACCCGAATACCCGACTCGGGTATCCGAGTCGGGTATTAGGGTACCCGATTTCATTTTCGGGGTCGGGGTCGGGTATAGGGTTTAGGGGATTTTCGGGTTCGGGTACCCGATTTTTTCGGGTAGGGTACCCGAACCCGACCCGATTCCCAGCCCTAAGGATTTTAATAAAGTAATTGAATGTGATGTGAGTAGAGTAAGAATCTCACTTTATTATGAGTGGAAAAATTTACCAAAAATAGACTGAATATATTTTTTGAGGACGGACAAAAATGACAAACTGAATACATTTTATGAGGACCGAGGGAATAGTATTTATTTGAACTACTGTACTACGCATCTGAATTCGACGGAAAATTACTTATGTGAATTATAAATATATATATATATATATAAATTATTTTTTTATTAATTTAATTTAATTAAATTAGTAGTATATTTTAAATTATATTAATATCTACCACTTTCGCCAATTAATTGTTAATTTTTTAGAGAATAGAAATAATTTTTAGGACAAATAGCGCCAAAATTCACGAATTTTTACCAGATTCTCATTTTTCCCACGACTTTTAAATTTTAGATAAAAATACACAACTTTTCAATTGATTCTGATTTTTCCCATGATTCTTAATTTCGCCCAATTTAAAGCTTAGGTGGCACTCGGAATTGCCAACATGGCAACGCCGTCTGGCAAAGCAAACGATGTCATTTTCAGTAAATTTATCACCATGATGAACAAAGATAGCAAATTTATCACTGTGATAAGAAAAGCCCTAACTCAGCAACTATCCAGCAAAATAATGAAAAAATCCAACATAAACGACACCAATAACAACATAATCGATAAAAATATGCAAATACACTTACTGGTAGACATTTTTTTTCCAAACTGCAAAGATGTCGCAACACTCCAAAGTTGTGTTACTCACTAACTGTAGACCTCACAAATGGAGTCAAATACGGAATTGCGAGGAGTATCTCAAGCGGATATGTACTCGAATGAGTTGACTCTTGGTGTGCTTATCAAATGTGCAGGGAAGAAACAAATGAAAGCGGTGAGAGAAAGAATTGTTAGCGTGCCGTTGAGAAAGAAAAGAATTGTTGGAATATAAAATTAGGGCTAATTTAAAATTATAGACAAAACGACTGCGTTTTTTATAAAACGACTGCATTTTCAATTAAATTGTAAACTACGTCGTATCCTCGTCAGCATTAGTAAGCCACGTCAATTTTAATTTTTGCTAGAGAAGTTCATCGTGGGAAAAATCAGAATCAATTGAAAGGTTATGTATTTTTATCTAAAATTTAAAAGTCGTGGGAAAAACGAGAATATGGTAAAAGTTTTCATATGATGAAATTATATAAAAAAATTATTGTTTGAAAAAAATAAAAAATGTATATATAAATTTGACGTATGATATGATGGATGAGTAATTTGTCGCATTTGTTGCTATAGGAATTATTAATTTTGTATAATTTTTTTGATTTGACAAATAAAAACATTTTAAGACCATATGTGTCATCTGAACTATGTATCATTATTTGGAGCTTGAAAGACTATATATGACTTTCGAATGTCGAACTTATGAGCATCGATCATTTTGTCTAGAGCTTGAAATATGAAGTTTGAAAAACCATAGTTGAATTGTGAGTATGATATCATCTCGAGCTTGCATATCATAATTGTTGTATGAGAATCATCTCGTTTTGAGTCCGAAAAACCATAGTTGAGTTATTGAGCGTCAATGCGTCATCTCATCTAAAAAGTTTGAAAATCATAACTAACTTGTGAGTATCATCTCGCTCGTCTAGATTTTGAAAGACCATAACTGAGTTTTGAGTATCATCTCGTGTTGAGCTTGATAAGATATCCTTATAACTTATGAACATCATCTCGTCTAAAATTTTAAGACTATAATTGAATTTAAGCATCATCTCATCTAAAATTTGATTAGAGTGCATGTTAGCTCTATACATGTCTCTATCAGTTTATAGATATTTCGTTTATATATGCACTTTTACTAGTCCAAATCTTAATTAGTAAGTGGTTTTACTACTTATTCTCATCAAACCCATATAATAATACATATTAATTTGTCGAACCAATTTAAAAATTATTAAAATGTATATAGTCAAACATACGAACTTTCAACAATTATGGTATAGTATATATAATAGGGCTAATTGCATATAAATTACTGAACTTTCAACAAATTCTCATTTTGCATACGAACTTTAAAAATCTTTATTAAAATTACTCAACTATTAATTTTTTCTCAGTTTGCATATTTGCCTATTTTTCACTTGACATGGCATAAATATACTCACTTGACATGAATATGTTTGCGTGGCATACATGTGACTGTGTGAAAAAATAGAAATGGCGTTCTAATGCATAGTTGGATGAAAACGACGTCATTTTAGGTAAAGATTTTAATAGTTCATGTGCAAAATGAGAATTTGTTGAAAGTTTGGTAATTTATATGCAATTAACTCTATATAATATAAATAAAGAAATATATAAAAAATAAAATTCAAAATATATATTTGATTATTATATAATCTATTAAACTCATTTTGAATTTATAAACTCATACGCGTAACTATTTGAAACACAGTAAAAAATTACTTTACTATACATTTTAGCTCCAAACCAATTTATAGTAATACTGCTATTACTCGAACTTATTTAAGTTTATAAAAGATATAATAATCAAATATATAATTTGTTATTATCTATTTCAAGTCGATGCGGATAGAGATCATTGCCATGGACCTTAGAGTTTTTTGTGTCTATTTTTTTTAGGTATATATTGAACTATTGTCGATTGGAGAGAAAGTTAGATATTTTTAATTATGTAGATATAATAAAATAATTTTATTTAACTAATTTAAGTTGAGCATCCTTTTATTCAATTTTGAATTTTGTTGAAGTTAAGTATCATTTTAATTAATTTTTCAAATACAAATTCAATATAAGAATTTATTTATTTATTTAAAATACATATTATAAGTATCCTTGTATTAAGTTTCCCCTTCATGAAGTTTAATATAATATCAATGTGGAAATAATATTGTAGGAATAATGAATAACTTTTCGTTTAGGTTATATAATATCAATGTGGAAATAATAAAAGACTAATATTGTAGGAATAATGAATAACTTTTCGTTTAGGTTATGAATTGTTAAATTTTAATATGTTTTCAATGTGGAATAAGGCATCTAAGATAGCTAAGAATGGAAAATAGAGAAGTTATGTTACCTAGGATTGATGATGAATGTGATGCTTTCGATATGTTTTTATTAGGGGTTATTGCTGTAAAATACATCAAGTTTGCCAATTTTCTAATTTATAACATCACCTTTTTTTTAACAGAAAATACATGAATTTATAATTTGTTCGTAAAAATCCCACGGTGATTATCTCCAGCGAAATTGAAACTTATGTGCCATTTACGTGGCTTATGTGGCTGACGTGGCATTTAATTTATTTGAGAATGATGATGTGTTGCCACTCCCCCCACCCACCCCACATACCGTCCCCTTTCCGCCTCCCCCCCAACCCAACAGACTGTGCCCCTCCCCAACTCCCGCCGCCACCATTTTTCTTGCCCGGTGGGTGGAGCTTTCCCCTTCCCCCAACCCCGCCGCCACCACTTCCCCTCTCGATCTCTGCCGCCTTCACCCAAAGTCTTTCAATTTGCAGATCTATAATTGAGCATGGTGAAATTGATGGTTTTGGTCGAGAGAGAGAGACTGGAGGGCGGTGGAGGGCGGGTTCTGTTGGTGGAGGAGGGCGGCGAATGGGGGAGGGCCTGCTGGTGTGGGAGGGCGGTGGAGGGAGAGCTCTGCTGGTAGAAGAGGGCGGCAAAGGGGGGAGGGCCTGCTGGTGTGGGAGGGGGGCTCTATTGGTGGAGGAGGGCGGCAAAGGAGGGAGGTTCTGCTGGTCGGGGAGGGCGGCGGAGGGGGGGCTCTGCTAGTGGGAGAAGACGGTTGAGGGGGGGCTCTGTTGGTGGAGGAGGGCGGCGAAGGGGGGGGCTGCTGGTGTGAGAGGGCGGCGGAGAGGGGGCCTTGCTGGTGGGGGAAGGCGGCGGCTCTGCTAGTGGAAGAGGACGAAGGCTGTGTGTGTGTGTATGTGAGAGAGAGAGAGAGAGGGAGGCGGTGAGAGAGAGAAAGAGACAGGGGATGGCTAAGGGATGATAGGGCAGCGGCGGCGACGCTACCGTCGTCAGAGAAGGAAAAAGGGGGAGGGGCTGTGCGTGTGTGTATGTAGCGCAGTGGGTGTGTGCGTGTGTTTGCGTGTGTGTGTGTGTGTGTGTGAGAGAGAGAGAGAGAGAGAGAGAGAGAGAGAGAGAGAGAGAGAGAGAGAAGTGTATGTATGTGTGATTCCGACAGCCACGTTGGCAATTCTGGCGGCTACGTTGGCAATCCGACTGCCACCTCAGATTAATTTGGACGAAATTATAAATGGTGGGACAATTACGAACAAATTATAAATTTATGTATTCTGGCAACAAAAAAAAAGTGTTAGGTCCTGAGGGTCTCGAATAGGTGTATGGGGGGGGGAATACACCTATAGGCTATTTTTGACTTAATCTACTGACCTCAATCAGAGGGATCTCAGTCAGAGATCAAAACGAAACTTTGCACGCAAACAAGGACTCCTGTTTTACTGAAATCAGTTTTGACCAACAGGGTTGACGACTGATACTGAAAGCTCTTCAGTAATGAGTTATTAGTTAAGTTACTAGAACTTAACTGATCCAAGTAAGGGCTTCAGTCGTGTTTGCAGAGATAGAGATGATATCACTCTTCCTTACTATCAGAGGATAGTTCAGTCAGATTGATATCATACGCAGCGGAAATTAAACTTAGTTTCGTAATAGCCTCGGTGGAGCAGGTTGTTGGATTAAGGTTTCTCTTTGCTGTTATTCAGTGTTCAGTTTTATCAATTGAAATAGCACAAGTAAGAATGTAAAACTGAAAGCTGTAAATAACACAGAGACTTTTACGTGGTTCGGAAAAACCCTTTCCTACATCCACGGTTGGTTGATCAGACCAACAATCCACTCCGCAAGTGCTTCACTGGTGCACTGCAAACCGTACCCGTGTGCTTGCCTGGTGCACACAACCGTAGACTGAAGAAAACCCTTCTTCAGCACCCACACACCTCACGTAGGATTTCCCTGCTAAGCACACCTCGTGCTCAGACTTTTCACTCAGAGTTCAGAGTACCTTCCTGAACTCCGAACCACTCAAACACTCTTATGGGGAGGAGGTTTGAACGAGTGCCAACTATACTTACAAAGAACAAGTTCTTTGAAGCAAGTTTGACCTTTGGCTTCTGGGTAAACAGATATATGCCTAGGGTCTAAGAGAATGTATGTAATCAGCAGTGACTGATTTTGGCTTTGGAATTCTCTTCTTCGATTCAAGCTTTGGGGCGGTTAAGCTTTAGGCTGAGTAGCAATTTTGGCAGAGCTTCAGCTTATGTCGTTGAATCGGTGAAGGTTGAAGTGATCCTCGAGCGCTATTTGTAGGAGAACTCTTGAATAGATCCGTTGGCGTAAATCGTCCTCAAGATTTCTTCCGTTGGAGAGCAATTCGAATTTGGGCTGAGGCTTCAATCTTCGAGGTTCCTTGTCTGTGTGGAAACGGCTCTCTTTGATGGACAGGAGATATGACATCTCTGAAAAGTAACCACCAGATAGGAATGACCTCTGCAGAGATAAGATATTCTGAGATCTCTGCATTTAATGCGGCTGTACTTGTGCGTACGTGGCTTCCTCTGAACGTTGGAAGATCAGTCCTAGGAGGAATGTTCAACTGATACTTGACTTTAATATCAGTCCTTTGCGCGCATTAAATAATCAGTCTTCAACTGATTCTTCAACTGATACTTCAGTTGGTATCTGCAGTCTTCAGTCTTCGACACCGCAACTAAACTAGAAACGAACTCTAACACTTGAGTTCTAAACGATTCTAGTCTATTACATATAAGTCCTATGAATTTTGGTATCATCAAAACAAGGGTTAGGATATTCCACAAGATTCCCAACAGAAAGTGATGATATAAACCAAAAAATTGGCAAACTTGATGTATTTTATGGCAATAACTCTTTTTATTATATATAATTAATATATTATAAATGTATAAATAATAAAAAGATTAATATCGAAGTTGGATCCTATTATTATTTTGTTTAAGTTATCTAAGCGATTAAGGCCGTGTTTGATTTGTTTGTTGGTTTAAGCCCAATTAACGTAACCCAATATAAATTAATACAGATTCGGCTGCTACGGTAAATGGGCCGCGTGTTTGATATACATCATTAAACCTAGTGTTATGGAATGCGCAGCGTTTGATATGATCTGGTAATTGCACGCCTATAAAATGATATGACCATATTATCCTCTTTATTTTTTGTTATTACCAAGCGTGTCCTTCAGAAACTCCCGCCGAGCAAACTCCCGCCGAGAATGCGAAGCGTCTCCAACTTCTCGAATTCTCGATATTATTTATACCCCCCAAACGCTGTAAATCTTCATATCTGCAAACACTGTTCATAAAGATTAGGATATCTTCTGTATTTTGTAGTACTCCGGCTTATTTGAAGTGCAATGGCATCGGCGCAGCAAGGTAACTGATGGCGTGATATATTCTGCTTGTTTCTGCATGTTGTTTCTGATTTTTTCCTCTGTTGATTTGTGCGAGTTTTTTTCGTTCATTCATGAGTTCTTTTTTGCGTCTCCAGTTTCCTGATTGGCGTGATATATTTCTGCTTATTTTTGCATCGAGATGTACATTGATTGGCGCTGAGTTCTTTTCATTTTATTTGAGTTTTTTTCATCGACAGAACACTCTCATATTGATGGGAATTTTTTGTTTCAATTGGCATGTTTATTGGGAAAATAGAATGAACACATTTTTCTTATATTTATTTAGTCACTGAATACTTCTTTGCGTTATATTTCTCTTTGCTTTTTGTGGAGGATGTTATGTCCAATCCATAATATTGTGAATATGAATCCAGTTTTCCTTTTTATTTTTATTTTTTTGGCTTCTCACTGAATATCATTGCCTGATTCCTAGGGAGTTCGGAACTAGGTCGTGTCCGTCTGAATAAGACGGATAAGACACGGAGGAGTTGGACAGGTAAGGAAGAGGAAGTACTAATGGCTTCGTTGAAGGAGTTGGTGGTCCAAGGCTGGAAGTCGGACAACGGGTTTAGGGCGGGATACCTAACTAAACTCGAGGAGGCGATGAAGGCTGCGTTTCCAGAGACGGATCTCAAAGGTTCCCCGCACATAAACTCTAAGATATGTGCGTGGAAAAAAAATTACTATAGCTTGTCACAAATGTTATCCCGCAGTGGAATTGGGTTTAACACCAATGGTGACTATTTGATTGATTGCTCAAATGAAATGTGGGAGCAAATAGTCAAGGTATTCTTCAAATTTCTTTAGCAATGTTGTTAAATTTTCTCAACTGAAAATGGTGTTTGTAGTTGCTAATACTTCTCCAACGCAGTGTGATCCCAATGCAAGGCTTATGAGGTACAAGCCATGGCCGATGCTAGAGGATTGGAAAGAGGTTTTCGGTAAAGACCGCGCAACCGGGGAACAAGCTGAGGACTTGATGGATGCAGTCAATGAGATGCATCGCCGCGAACACGTCGTGCTCAACACTCCTGAATCCGACTACCATGTCAATCTTGATGACATTCTGGACCACGAAACCGTCGACGAAAGTGTTGGTCAAAGCAGCAAGGAGACACCCACGGCTGGTGTTGTTGGCAGGAAGCGTAAACAGCGGGATGATATGAGTGGTCTGTGTGAGGTACTTCGTGAGATCAACCGTACCACGGATAGGAGGCTGGAGAACTTGGCTAATAGAATTGGTTATGACTTTGACATGGGAAAGGCTAGGCAAGAGGTCTTTGATCAGCTTGGTTGCATCTCGAGCTTTACTATGGAGGACAAATTCGATGTGTGTGAGCTCCTTGCGGACAAGATCGAGCGTCTTGAGATTTTCCGTGGCCTGCCGGCAGAGGCAAAGGAAGCATATGCGAGGCGTTTCCTCGAGGGGAGGTTCAAGTGATTTATGATGGTAGTGTTTTGAAGGTTTTTGGCAAAGTCTTGGCACATTTTATACTTGGTGCAGTCGATTCTATTTTGATGAACTTGCGTAGACTTTGAATGCATTTATCTATCTAGTAGTTAACAGTTGATGACCTTGGGTCAATGTTGTTTTTCCTTTTCATGCCATTTGTTCTTGGTGTTGGAACAAATGTGACATTGTTTCTGTTGTTGGATTTCTATTGGTATGTTTCTTTTTCTATCAATTTAGTAATTCACATTTCTGTGTTATGGTTTTCTTAAATTTTTTAGTATCTGTATGAGCAAATACTTTATAACATAAACTCAGATATAATAAATTCAAATGGTCATATCCATTTGAATGAGATTCATTAACACCAAACTTGAGGTTTCTTAAGAACAAAAAAGGCCACAAGAACATTGAAAATTTGACAGCATAGTTGGTGGCAAGGGAAACAAAAAGCTGATTGTTTTTAAAGCCCAATCTATTTGAATGGGCTTGAGCTTACGCTAGAGCTTTCATCGGCAGGACCATCGGGGCTAGGTAATGCCTTGCGTGGTGGGAACATCTTGTTCGGTTCGAGTGAAGGCCAACTCAGAAACATGTGGCCAAGTCCAGTATGGGCAGGAGGTTTGGGGTTGATTCCAGAATCGTCGTCTTCGGGAAAGAGTTCGCGGGAAACAGGCTGTTGTTCTTTCGCATCTGGATAAGTGACATCATCATCATCGGAGATAACTATTGTTCGCACTGAGGAGCTGATAGTGATCACTTCACAGCTTGGTTTCACTTCACAGCTTGGTTCACGCTTGATTCTTTTTGGTCCAAATAAAGAACACATTTTGTAGTACTCCGGCTCACCACTGTAGTAATAAGCTTGCGCCCACACATTCTCCTGCGCGTAGTATACAATATTGTGTCAGTTTGTAATCACAGAAAATGTTGAACAAATGTATATATATCTATCAGATAACAACAAAAAATAACCACATCAAGGTAACACACCAGAAATATTTGATCCCACACTTCATCGATCGCAATGATGCGATTCGATGGTCGATCCCAATGAGTGTCTGGCCTATTCATCAGATTGATCCAGGTGTTGAATCGGCCCTCCAACGTCTTCAGTCTCTCTTTGATGTCAACAGTTGTGAAATCTTTGCTAAACTCATCATTAAGTTCGCCGGTTACAGTAAGTATTGCATGTGTGCTATTGACACCCCATCCGGCTGAATCTCGTGAAAAATGAAAAGGAGTAAGCATAAGGTATTAAAGAGCAACAACTCACCAACATTGTCATGGAAAATATGATGTTATAGAAAGAAGCTTACGTATGGAGCCCGTTTCCCTTTCAATCTCGAAGATCCGCCGCAACAGCATCGAATCCATATGTTTCTTCCATTCGGCCCCATAGAAGAACCAAGCTTGGTCGGGAATATCTTCGAAAATCATCTTCTCTTTCGTCTGCATAAAACTTTCTGTGGGATGGGGAAGATGAAGTAGCATGCTATTTATGGAAGAATATAGGTATATTTGGAGAGTGGTTTCTTAATGGCAACGAATAATTAGGTAGTTGAGCAAATCCTATTTTGGCATTAATGTGCTTTGAAATGTACAAGTGAGAAGAAAATAGGGTATAATCATTTCAAGTTCTTCAATATAGAACCTCGAGTTCTGCTCGAGTAATGGATTTGCTTGTTAGATTAGACATTGCATTGAATATAGTCATAATGGGATGGATGTTATTGGAGAAATGGTAATAGGAGTTAATACAGAAGAATAATTGCTAGACTCTTTAATTTTAAAAATTAAATTCGATTATTCAATTTATTAATTTACTTCGATTATTCAATTTTATTAACTTTTAATTTTATTAACTTTTAATTAGAGTTTATTACTCTATAACTAGTATGCTCGTCCGTGCGATGCACGGCGAACATCGAAATCAGACGACATATTTAAACAAATAAAGATAAATACAAAAGAGAATAAAAAATAAAAACAAATACGAAATATGTTTCAAAAAAAAAAATTAACAATTAAAAGTTATTTGATAAAATTATTGTTATCATTATTATTATTATTATTATTACATGTCATAATAAATAAATAAATATTTCATACACAAATATGATATCTACAATTTAAACTTTATAAACAAAAAAAAATAATTGCTACAATACGTATGTCATATATATATATATATATATATATATATATATATATTAGAAAAAAGTATGTCATTAAAAAATCATACTTAAGCCTAATGGCACAAAAGTGAAGAGGATATATATACTTTGATAAAGAAAAAGAAAGTGGAAATATACTTTAATAACTGAAATTAAAAAAATAACTATAATTTTAAAATATGCTTTAATAACTGAAAAGAAAGTGAAAAATACACTTTAAAAACTGAAATTTAAAAATTAACTGTAATTTTAAAATATGAAAGAAATTGAGACCAAAGGATTTCATCATATAAATTTCACACATGAAATTTAGACCAAAGGATTTCCTAAAATTGGCAACCAGTTTATTTTCACATTTGCATTGCAAATATGATACCACATAATATAGCAATATAGCATCCGACATAGATTCCACATAATTCAAAATAGTTTGGAACAAATTTCGTGCCATCCTAATACGAAATACTTAAATATAGCAATATAGCATCCGACATAGATTCCACATAATTCAAAATAGTTTGGAACAAATTTCGTGCCATCCTAATACGAAATTAAATTACACAAGTTTTCCCGCAACAAATCCAAGCAAGATGAACACTATCGCCATGAACATAAAATTATTTTGTTCGTCGGTGTCTCTCCTTGCCCTGCCAACTTCAGGGAATGTGTTTCCCACGCCCGTGTCGTCTCGTGCATGGTCTGTGTAGGAATTTGCTGATCGTGGAACTGAGTTACTCGTAAATGATGTAACAGGCGGTGGTGCGTTTGCAAATGCTGCCTCGCCTTGGGCGTGGACCTCATCAAACCACAAGAAATCTCCTTCGTGGCCACCGTTAAGGGGGCATTTGTAATAATAACGGCCGGCATTTCGAGCCTTCCATCCTGCACACCGCAGCAACATCTTTCCATTACCACAGCAACAAAAAGGGGCAGGATACCTTGCACGATTATCCATCAGACACCTATTCCAAAAGACCAAAACATGAGCAACACAAATTCCTGCAGCAAAGTATCAAAAATCGACAAAATACCAATTTTTTTCATATATCAAAAATAGCAGCCAGAAAATGTCACAAACAAGATCAATTTGTCCTCACAAACTAGTAATAATTCAGATCCACGAATGAATTACACAATATTATAAATCCTAATTAATTCAATGCATTGCAACATACTGTTGCCACATCGATTGGGCAATGGCATCACGAGTCGCAGCCCACTCAGGAGACGGCTCAACTGCATCCACATAATCTCCATGTTCCGGTTCACTGAACTCATTATCTTGTGGTAAGTTATCGAATGCTTGCTCGAGAGGATCCACGTCCATCTCCGTTCTAATGAAATTATTCAATAAAAAACAAGCCATAATAAGGCGATTCTGGACCTTCACGGGATAAAACGTAGTGCTCCTCAAAATCCCCCATCGCATCTTCATAACACCAAAGGCACGTTCAATGACGTTTCGAGCCTTCGTGTGGCGCATATTGAACAATTCTTCAGCATTTTGTGGGCGTGCAGCCATCGGTCCCCATTCTTTGAGATGATACCGGACCCCCTTGTAGGGAGCGAGAAACCCCTCAGAATTGGCATATCCATTATCCACGAGATAGTATGAGCCTACACCAAAGCATGAAATATTAATTTTGAATGAATTTGCAGATATAACGTTACTAGGTATTGTGATATATGGCTACAACTTACCCCTGGGTACCTTGAATCCATTAGGTCTGTTCAACGCATCGCGCAAGATTCTAGCATCCGCCGCTGATCCCTCCCATCCCGGCAAAACGTACACAAACTTCATATTTTTGTCACAAACTGCAAGTGTATTTGTTGAAATTTGTCCCTTCCTCGTTCGATACCGCGGTTTATCAATATTCGGCACCATAACATTGATGTATGTACCGTCTAATGCACCCAAACAACCCTGCAAACAATGTAATTTCTGTAAATCTATCATAAAATCAGAATATAGGCACATATATCTCACTTCTTGTTATATGGTTTTGTCACATACCCTAAACCATTTCCATCGCGGGTCGGTTGAATCTTCCTGCACCGCAGTGGGCTTTACCAACAGTATAACATGGAGATTCAGGATGGCTCTCAACACAACATGAATATAGTGTGACACTGTCTGCCCACTTCTCCAAAAATCGAACTTTACAACCCGATTTTTTTTGTGGTGAGCAAGTACAGACAGAAATAACGCAACCTGCTCCTCCACAGTCACAAATCTACCATCTTTCAACCCACCTAAGTCTCTCAATAGCAGACATAGTCTACCGAATGTATTTCGGTCCATCCTCAAATTTAGTAAACAATCGACATCGCTAAAACCTATAATTCGATTAAGGTGCTTCACTTGATCAGGGATTCTATGTACAATCCCATATGGCACAGCTAGAACTCTACGCTTACGTTTCTGGGACCTTGCCCTATCAACAACATCGAGGACAACCGCTATCTGCATCATCTGATCATGCAAAATTTCCTCTACGGCCATATATACACAAGCCTTCTTATGCCGTATAATATCCATGACGCTGAGCACACAACATACAATAAAAAATAATTCACAGATGCACACCACAAACCTCAGTAAACCGCTGTACAGACATTTGATGGCAACAACACAACATCAATTTCACCATTGCACCATATATACAATTCAACAGTAAGGTATTTTCGAATTGGCAAATTTACAGAGAAATAAAGAAGGCAAGTATAATGAGACACATAATTGCCACGAAATATCTTTGATTTTGTCAATTATCACACGCACTACAGGTGCTCCACATGTCGAAATCATCAATTGAAAATAAAATCGATTTGAAAAAACTCACAGGAGATGAAACCCTAGATGACAGCAGTGCGTAGATGTTCAATTGGACGACACCCGGCAACAACTACACGGCAATCGAATTCGACGATGGCAGACCCAGCAAATCGCGCGTCCCTATAGTCCAACGCAAGCACCTGTTAACCACCATTGAAGATGACGAAATATGAAGGAATGAGATCTCTATTAATCCTATAAAAACTTGATTGAGTCGATTGAAATGGCGTGAACTTGTTGTTGCGCACTGGTCCCTTGAAGAACATACCCACAAATTGAAGAAAAAGGTGCTGAATGGCGTGAAATTGTTGCTGCGCACTGGTCCCTTGAAAAGCTCTCGGAATAGAAGCGGCGGATGTAAAAGAGGGGCAAATGAAGAAGTGTTGAATTTGAAAAAGAAGGGCAAATTGGAAGAAAATATTTTAATCGAAATTTTGTAAAACCCAAGATTAGCTAACCAAGGGAGGCCTTCGGTTAGCTTTCCTCGAGAAATCAATGATTTAAGGCCGGGCCAAGTGTTTTTAAAGGGCCTGCAGCTTTATTTTAATAGGATATCAAACACAATTATTAGCCCAGAAAAGGACCTAATAAGGCCATAACAAGCAAATCAAACGAGCCCTAAGTCTACTAAAAGTTTGATGTGAGATAAAAAATCTCAGAGGTTTTTTTATGAATAAAAATAAAAAAAATCATAAAATTCATAATGACATAATTCAACCATTACTATTTTTTAATTTATTTTCTATTATATAAATTTTAAATGTACTAATTTTAATTATTAATTTATTTTTTGTAGGGATTCAACTTATTTTCTCATATTTTGTATTTCGGATATATTATTAATTAAAGTTATAATTATGAGACAACATATAATTTTAACTCACCTGATGAATACAAAAAAATATATTTTGTAGTAATTTCACTTATTTCTCAAACTTTGTGTTTTGGATATATCTATCTATCTATCTATCTATACATATATTAAAGCATAGATTTTTGGGGGAATGTGCAGAATTTTTTCCCGCCAGTGCAAGGCTTGCTTTTATCCACTGAGTATTTGGCTACAAAATTTATCCAATGGGTAAATATAATTTATTGCAGTAAAATTGATACTTTCTGCTTTATACAGCTGTATACAGCTGCTTCAATTAATTCTGGCTCCAAAACTGCCGCCCAAAATAAAATTTGAAACATAAAAAAAGGCAATCTTAGAGCCAATTTGCTGAAAACTCAGCCTATAAATATCAATTCATTTCAGACCATTATTTTCTATGCCAACTTTCTCTCTGTAATGCAAACTTTCTCTCTCATTGTTCTAATTCTTTTAATCTATTTTTGATTGATCGAATTCTTTTTACTGTATTTTTTATATTTATGATTTTTATGTGATTCTTTCTGTAGTTTTTTTCATATTCACTATTAGTCTCAATTACAACTCAAATACTAACCAATTATTACAATATTTTTTCTATTTTATAGATAATATTTCTGAATCTGGAGTTGCATCTGGAGCATGGAAGTTTTGCATTTCGAATCTGCAAAAGAATCTGGAGCTACACAGATGAAGAGTTGAATCTGGAGCATGGAAGTTTTGCCTTTCGAATCTGCAAAAGCCACAAAAAATGGTTTGTGTATATTCAAGATTTATAGGAAATTGGATAAAAATTGTAAATCTACTTTATAAATTGGCAGTAGAAGAAGAAATATGTTCATATGGCATAAAAATCATTTTACAATAAATAAAGGTTGAGCTACAAGTTCTCAATCTCTATGGTTTATTTGATGAAAACACATCACAATTGAATTCTAACAACAATTATCCATTTATGAGATGCATATGCAGAGATGTTGAACTATCAAAAGCATTGTATGCATTGTTCAAGGTTGTTCCTTTTTGTTAGATTTAGTAAAGTTCTTGATTTAAATTAAAGAATTTCAGTTGAGTAGAATATGTACTTTTTACTAAGTTGTTCTTGATTTAAATTAAAGAATTTCAGTTGAGTAGAATATGTACTTTTTACTAAGGAAAAATAAACTTGATTTAAGATGGAAACACATACAAACATTTGTATATTTTTTTTAATATGCATGCATAGATAGAGAATATGACGCTACCTTATTCCACTTTTCTTTTTCACTTAGTCAAGGGAGATGAAGCTGAGGAATTTTCGGCCACAGTCTTGTGATTACCAGTGCATAATCATATCAAAAAGTTTGTTGGATATTTACATCCATTCAGTGAAACTAATGTGTAAAAAAATAAAGATATTCCTCAACTAATCTGGAAAAAAAATCTTTTTTAGAAATGCAGATACACCGAGAGGTTACACCCTGCAAAAGCACCATTTTTTTAAACTTGAGCAAATACAAAAGTGAGGGATGTAATACCAGGGAGAAAGGGAAGATGCAGACAATGAAGAAGGCTGCCGCTGGAATTGAAAAGATGTTCAACTCATCTTTATTGAAAATATGTTCATTTAATAATACCCATTTGTGTATAAACTGGCAGATCTACAAGCGAAAAAAAATAAAGATGTTCATAGATCTGCAAAAGTAATATGTGAAAAAATATAAAGATGTTCTCTGTATAAAAAAAAACTTATATGCAAAAACAAAAATTGTTGGTTTAAGAACCAATTTGTGTAGATATTCATAAATCTACAAAAATGATACCATAAACACAAAAAATGAAAAAGTAAAAAACGAAAAAAATAATATGCTAAAAAACCTAAAGATACTATAAAAACAATAAAAAATGAAAAACTAAAAAACAAAAAACGTATAAGCGAAAAAAAAATAAAGATCTCAGTATAAAAAAATTATTATTTTATGAACCCATTAGTGTAGATATTATTAGATCTATGACAATGAAAATTATAAGATAAACACACACAAAACTAAAGAATGAAAAAAACTAAAAAACGAAGTATAAATATTCGAAAAAATAAATAAAGATCTTCTGTTTTAAAATACATATCTACCGAAAATAATGCCATAAACACAAAAAAAATGAAAAACTAATCTACAACAAAATGAAGATATTTTTGTTTGACGTGTGCAGATATTCACAAATCTGCCAAAAAAAAACAGACGAGGGGGAATGGAAGGGGAATATGGAGAGAGGGAGAAGAGGAACATTTGAGAAGAGGTTGGGTTAGGTGACGGTAGAAGACGGTGGCAAATTGGAGGAGTTGGAGGGGAGGGTTGTTGACGATGAGATTTGGAGACAAACTGAGGTGAGGTAGACTCTGTGGAGAAATATGTTTGGAGGATTGGATCTGGAAAGTGAAACGGCGGATCTGTAATGCAATTAGGGTAGAATTTTGGGAGAAGTGCTGAATACTCTAGAAGCGGCTGAAACTCTAAAAACTAATGCCTCTCTGTATTTATATTATGCTGTGTTTATTGAATAAATATTGTGGTTGGGGTAGTACATGGGCGAAAATAATTTAGTTGGGCTCGAAAATAAGCCTTTTAGCTAGGAAAAGAAAAGGAGAGCAACAAATAAGCCCGAGACATATATAGATTGAATACAATAGATTATATTTCTTGATCAGTGATAAACAAATTTAAACAAATTTGTTTTCTAGCTTTTGGCTTCAGACGCTGACCTAGAAATTATACATTGTTGAGTATTAAAATAAATTAAATACAGTGAATTACATTATTGTTCATTTCTTGATTAGGGATAAACAAGTTTAAAAATAGTTATTTATTGGTAAAGAAATTATATTTCTCAAGCTTTTTGACTTTAGAAACCTAAAAAAAAGAGAGCGCAAGAAGGAGAAAATTTCAAGCCTAATTAAGCACACTCACCAATCCAATCTTGATCTGAGGGGGGTTTAGAACCCATTAATTAGCATGTAGAAAAATAAATAAGTATCAATACATGAATGTAATCTGTAATTCGAGTGATCTATTGTTATTGAAGGTGTGTTGTCAAATTTGAAATTTTTGGTTAGATTCAATAAACACAGAAAAAAGAAGCAGAAGAAAGATGAAACATTATTGTCAAGAAATAAAAAATAAATGACGTTGATGAAGAATTAGAAAACGAATTAGTAATGCTGATTTTGAAATAAAATTAGGGTTGCTCAAGCTGCCTATTTTATACAATTGTTTATTAATTTTTGTTTATCATCTAAAAATATTGTTTGTTAAATGTAGTTTATTTTTTAATATATTGGATGTTGGTTTGCATAAAGGGTATTGGGTTTCTTTTTATTTGAAGTAATAGTTTAGGCTTTTCATATAATCAAGCGAAGACATTATATTCGGGTCAGCCCTATGAGTTCTGGGTTAATTTCGGATCGATCATATCAGGTATCGCGCTATTCAAATTGTAATTTTTATCGGCCGTTGAAAAATTTCAGCTCTAAACTTCTCGGATCGGGGGGTTAATTGGGCCCGGAAATGACAATGGGTCGGATCGGGATCTGATCCTATAAGTACCAGATCCATATCCGTTTTATTTTCACAAATCTAGATCGGCCCCAGATCTGACGGGTCTGAAATTTTTTATTCAGATTCATATCCGTCAGATCCGCGAGTCTACGAATCTAGATCCGCGGGTCTACTACTATATTGATTTTTAATATTTCTTTATGTTTTACATTGTATAAAGTATTAGTATCATGTATTGATTTTTAAAGTATTAGTATCGTGTATTGATTTTTAATATTTATATTTATGTTATATATTA
The DNA here is from genome assembly GCF_028751815.1 of Salvia miltiorrhiza. Taxonomy (NCBI): domain Eukaryota; kingdom Viridiplantae; phylum Streptophyta; class Magnoliopsida; order Lamiales; family Lamiaceae; genus Salvia; species Salvia miltiorrhiza. Next base: position 16,426,271 of record NC_080392.1, on the reverse strand, counting down.
CTATTAGATAAGTAAATATAAAATATAAATAATATATATTAATAAAACGGGTCCACGGGCTTAGATCTGGAGCGGATCCGAATCTACAAATTCATGATCCAAATCTGTTTTATAAATTTAGATCCAAATCTAACCCAGATTCGTTGGGTCCAAAATTTGAGATTCAGACCCTAAAAAATGAATCTGGATCCACGGATTTGGGTCAGGTCCAATATATATTGCTATCCTAATCAGGCCAACTCACGAGTTTCTTGCTGGATTGACATCCCTAAATACAAATATGCATTATGTCACACACAAACATGCATAGTAATATTCAGCTATATGCATAACTATCGCAACGACTAGCAGTAGCGAGAGACACTAGAGAGGTCGCAAAGCAATACTTTCCCAAGCATATTTCTATCCAACATTATGCATTTTTGTTCAATTATATGCATATTTTTTTATGAATATCGTGGGAAAAAAATGATTTTTTGGTAAAAAAGATAAATAGATAAAAAAATTATTACTATTGTTTTTTTGAAATTTTATTCTTATTTTAACCCCTGCGTGTTTTTTGCCTTGAAAGTCCTTATAAGGCATCTGCAACGTGTCACAGTTCTAGCGCCACATACACATATTGCGTGATCCATATTTTGGATCTATTTTGAATTTTGAACAAAAAATTTGAGAGGTCGAGATAATGTCATCAACCATCAATTTGTTATAATAATAAAATCTCAATTCTTTTTGTTACTAAAAGTCGGCATATCAAACATATTACTAACTAAATCCAAAACATCGAAATCATGCAACCGCAATATGACAACACTAATTTTATTGAAGCAGGTTACGTAAACTTTTCGACGATTGAAAATATTTGTAAATGTTAAGTTTTCAACTACTTAAAAAACGATGACATAATTGTAATATTTCAAGAACAATATTAAAACTATAAACTAAAATGAATACTCCTAAGATAATTCGATAATTATGTACACTTACAGGTAGACTTAAATTGTTTTATTATTAATTCAATTTTAGAAAATAAACCATTATATATATATATATGTATACATATATAAATATATACATGTATTGTCGTATTATTAATTCTCTTTTTTGAAAAATATATATATCAATTTTAGGGTGCACTCCAGTGAGATTGTCATTTTTCGTGAGATCATGAGTACAATGAAATGAATAAAACAGTATATCTTTCATGTACAATTGTTAACACAATGAAATAGTTTTGAAGGTGGAATAAGGAAGGTATTTATAGATAAAATTGGGTGGGATAAATTTGAATTTGAATTTGGAAAAAAAAAAGGCCGAAACTCTGGTTAACCTCCCAAAACCGGCGGTTTCTACCTCGGAGCCCGCAAAAGGTGCCGCCTAGCCTTGCCGCTCTGCCACCTCACCTGCCGCACCACGCCCGTCGATTTTCGGGCCGAACCGCTGGGTCGTGGATCAAGAATTTTGGAACCGTAACCGACCCGAGGCTATTGGCGGTTCCGGTTCCGGAACCGGCCCATCATCAACGGTTCAGGCCGGAACCATTGACCCCGAGGCGGTTCCGGTTAGGCCACGGCAACACTATAAGTCAGTATATAGTGTTACATAAGCTGCAAAATAATGCTGCATAAAATTTTTATCGGGATTTGAATCCTGAAGGGAGCGAAAATTTTATATAATTAATTGAATTTCGTTATGCAATCATTACAAACATTTTATGCCACATATATATTGGCTTATGCAATTATTCTTCATTCTCACTACATTTGTTCAATCTCATTTGATCTTCTCTCTCTCTCTCTCTCTATATATATATATATATATATATATATATATATATATATACACCATGTCTGCGTACAGTATGTACACGAAATTAAATATTTTCACTTAATATTTGTGTTTAATTTTTTGTCATAATATAATATACTATTAGATTTATTAATTATTATATTATCGATGTTCGTTTATATTATATATTTCATTAAATTTTTAATTTGATTTGATTACTCTGTATTTTTTTGTATCACTTAAATGCATTTATAGATTTTTATAATATTCCTATTATGTATTATAAATACGTATGAATAATCGGACCGTGCATCGCACGGGTAAAATTGTGTATGATATTACATGCTTTATTTTTTGTATCACTTAAATACTTTTATAGAATTTTATAGTATTTCTATTATGTATTACAACTACGTATGAATTATTGGGGCGTCTCAATTAAGATGATCAATTTTCTTATATGGAATAAATATATATATAAGCAAAAAAAAAAAAATTAATCACTTATTTTACTTTATTACCAAAGACACTTAAAATACTAAGTTCTTAAATTTTCTGTCGAAAAAAAGTTGAACAACTTAGCTGAGGCGAAGTAAGTAATAATCATAATATTATAAAAGACTCCGAATATTAGCAATTTCAATAAAATCATAATGCTACATTGAGTTGCACCATAATATTACAAAAATAAAAATAAATATTCTACCATCATAAAATTTCTCTTCTATTTAATTTTCATGTTTTGAAATCGCTACATAATTGTTTCATTAGTACATATTTATAAATTCATCATTTCTGATGTAAGATATTAGACAATCATTTGATAACGTATCTCATATACGATTGAGTAGAGGGAAATTTGAATTATTACTAAAAATAATACTAATATTTATGTATTTATTTAATATTAAATATAAAATTACTAAAATACCCCTAATATTTTTAAAATTTTCAGTGGGGCCCAGTGCCCCCACTGCCCCCCCTCTAGCTACGTCACTGGACACACACACACACACACATTATTGTTATTGTATTTGTAATCCGAAAAGGAAATTAGACGTTATTAATGGGATGAAGGGATTATAAAAGAATTAATTTAAATGATAATTTGTTGAAGGTGGATATTTTTTTATTGAAATTATTTGAAACTTAATAAATTCGAATTGTGATGAATTAAAACTTATTTAATGATAATTATTTATTAATTAGTATTTATTTAGTAGTTGATTTGTGATAGTATACTTTAATTAGTGTCTATAAAGAAAAAAATATTTTAAAAATCACCAACATTGTACAAATAGTTTCAATAAAAAAAAATATTCATTCAAAAAAGTATCATCAATTTTTTTTTGTATTAGTTATTACTAATTAATTGTATCAGCTATTATTAATATATCAGTGTGTGTTAGTATATTAGTATATTAATTAGTTTATATTTCTAATTTAAAAGCTATAGTACATTCTTCATAAGAATAATATCTATTATTTAAAGATGTTTAAATATTTATTTTTAAATAGATATCACTATGTAACCCATATGAGAAATTATGGTTCGTCAAGTGACCAGCGACAAGAGCCACTTGATGGTATCACATAATAGTATGCATATAATTGAAAAAGAATATGCATAAAGATAAATATAAATAGGGATGTCAATCGGGCCAATACACAAGGTTTCGAGCTAGCCCTATCGGGTAACATATTATTCCGAAACATCGGGCCGCGGGTCGAGACTTTTGAAACCGTAACCGATCCAGGGCTATTAGCGGTTCTGGTTTCTGAACTGACCCGTGGTCAACGGTCCGGGCCGAATCCATTGATCTCGGGCCAGGTTCAGGCCGGAACCGCCAGTTCTGATTAGCTCATGGCAACACTATAAGCCAGTAATAGTGTTACATAAGCTGCAAAATAATACTGCATAAAATTTTTATCTGAATTCGAATCCTGGAGGTTGCGAAAATTTTATATAATTAATTGAATTTTGTTATAAGGTTGGAGTTTGGTGAATGGAGAGATAAGGTGGTTCTTGGAGTGGATGGGGAACTAACTACTAACATCTAACATGACTTTGACCGACCAAAAAAAAAAAAAAAAAAAAAAAATTGAATTTTGTTATGCAGTCGTTACAAGCATTTTATGCAACACATATATTGGATTATGCAATCATTCTCACCACATTTGTCCAATCTCATTTAATCTTCTCTCTCTCTCTCTCTCTCTCTCTATATATATATATATATATATATATATATATATATATATATATATATATATATATATATATATAGGGGCGCGCTCCATTGAGACCCCATAATTTTCGTGAAACACTAGGACAATGAATAAGACATATAATACTAATGAACAAAACGTATATCTAATGAACAAGATGTATATACTGATGAAAATTAAAATTTATAAAATTCGTAATGAATAAGACATATATACTGATGAACAGAGCCGTATATATTGATGAACAATGCAGTATATGCTGATGAATAACAAAATTTAAAATATTCTGCTCCCTCCAGGATTCGAACCCTGTGAAAAAAAATCACCCTCCAGATACAATATCAGCCATAGGATTGATAAAATAAACGCACCAGATCGTGCCCTAGATCTCACTAAAATTAGGGGGTCTCATTGGAGCGGCCCCCTATATATATATATATATATATATATATATATATATATATATATATATATATATAGGGGCGCGCTCCAGTGAGACCCCCTATTTTTCGTGTAACATGAGTACAATGAATAAGACATATAATACTAATGAACAAAACGTATATCTAATGAACAAGATGTATATACTGATGAAAAATAAAATTTAATAAATTCGTAATGAAGAAGACATATATACTGATGAACAGGGCCATATATACTGATGAACAATGCAGTATATACTGATGAATAACAAAATTTAAAATATTCTGCTCCTTTCAGGATTCGAACCCTGCGAAAAAAAATCATCCTCCAAATACAATATCAGCCATTGGATTGATAAAATAAACGCACCAGATCGTGCCCTAGATCTCATTAAAATTAGGGGGTCTCATTGGAGCGGCCCCCTATATATATACATATATATGTCCGCGTACAGTACGTACACGAAATTAAATATTTTCACTTAATATTTGTGTTTATTTTTTTTGTCATAATATAATATATTAGATTTATTCGTTTATATTATATATTGTATTAAATTTTCAATTTGATTTGATTACTCTGTATTTTTTTTGTATCACTTAAATACATTTATAAATTTATATACGTATGAATAATCGGACCGTGCGAAGCACGGGTATAATACTAGTTAATAATTATAGTTATAGTTATGCAATAAACATACTCCCTCCGTCCCATGAAGCATGATCAAGTTCTTTTCGACACGAATTTTAAGAAATTGGTATTTTTATGTGTTAAGTGTAGTAGGTGTAAAAGTGAAAAGGTGAATAAATAATAATTTTTTTGCTATATAAGGAAACTGATCAAACTTCGTGGGACAAATCAAAAAAGGAAATTTGGTCATGCTTTGTGGGACGGAGTGAGTACTATTTTAATTCACTCAGTGAATACAATTCGAATCAATATTTTTCTCTTTTATTGTGAGTAATAATTAATTTGTATTTGTTTTAAAAAAAATAATTTAATTTGTATTTACCAAGGTGTTAAAATTGTATGTCTATCATATGACTATAACTTTAATTATTAATGGTTAAAAAAAAAACTTTAATTATTACTTTCTCCGTCCCACTAAAAGTGACGTATATTTTATTTTTGGCCGTCCCACTATAAGTGACCAATTTTCACAAATGGCAAAGTTTAACCCTTAAAAAATTGTGGATCCTACCACTTTTTATTAAATGACAATTTTATATAAAAAAGAAAAGAAAAAAACCAAAAAAAACCCTTGAAAGCACAGAAAGAGCAGACGAAGGGCCGAGTCTCATTAAAACCTTTTCACGGAAAACCCAGTGGGAAAAACCGTGAATAGGAAAAAGAGTACTCGTCTAGACACAAGACGAAAGTAGAGAATAGCGAAAGGAGATACAACTCCGAGATTCAGAATAACAACGAAAAAACAACCACCCATCAGTCCCAACTACCGTTTCTTACGCAGATGGCTATGCGAAGCCATGTCAAGGCGAACCGCAGCCCTAATCTCCTCAATCTCGTGCGGCCACCACCCTTCTGAACGTTGTTGGTTAGCCATAATATCTGCCGCCTTGTTTCCTTCTCTAAAGATGTGAGAAACCTGCAGCGAGAAAGCATCTAACATCTTTAAAGTCCTATTCCACGCCGCCTTAAAACGCCAAGGCACATTAAAAGAACGAGTATTAAGAATTGATATCACGTAGGTGGAATCGGCTTCAATCCAAAGCTTGTGCCAACCACGATTGTGAGCAATTTGAATCGCCGAGATAACAGCCATGAGTTCCGCTTCAAAGGCAAAACCCGAGCCACCTTTGAAGTGAAAACAACCACGCACCACATTCCAGTTATCTCTAAACACCCCACCTGCAGCAATAGTGCCCGGAGCTCCCGTCGCTGAGCCATCAGTATTCACTTTGATCCACGGCGCCACCGGTGGCCACCAATGCACCTCAACAAACTCCGGAGGAGGAGCACTCCTGGTAGTAACACCCACTGCCCGGAGAATCAGATAATCTGACCAAGAATTCGACATGTAACCTAATTTAGGAAAGTTATCATCAATCTCTTTGAAAGCAACTTTCACAGTGTGGATGACACGACTTGCTTCAAACTTTTGATTATCAAAGATACAATTGTTTCTCTGCATCCAGATGGCCCAGATGACCGTGATGATACCAGCTTTCCAGAAATTACCGGTGAGGGGACTAAGTTTATACTGCCAAGCTGCTACCAAAAAACTATGAATATCATTCTCTTGCAACCCTTGCGTGAAATTGAACCACCCAAGAAACGTAGCCCAAATATTCTGCACACGCTCACAATTCCAGAAAAGGTGATCCTGAGACTCACTTCCTTTTAAGCAAAGCAAACAGACGTTTGGCGTGATCATACCGTAGCGGATAAGGCGATCATAAGTCGGTACTCTATTATGAAGAAGACGCCAACAGATCAAAGAACGTCGAATCGGAATAAAAGATTCCCAAAGCCAAGAGCCCCAAGACACCTTCGGAAAATGATGACAATGCTTGTTGAATGCCAGCGCAGTAGTGACATTCCCGTGCAATGAGGGTTTCCAGAAACGCACATCTCCCTCAGTACCAAGAGGAGTGAGTAAAATATCACACACTATCTCAGGAAAAGCATTAACAAAGGCTTGCGTGAAATGCCAGAGCCCATCGTAGAAATAATCAGCCACCGATTGAGTAAGAAACGGAAGCATGAAATGCGGAATACCGCATTTATTCATAAGATTATACCCAAGCCAGTCGTCATACCAGAATGAAGTAGAAGCGCCGTCATAAATATACGAGTACGAATCCGCCACCAAACCATCAATTTCCTCACGTAAGCTCATCCAGACAGAAGAAGCAGCCACCAGAGATTTACAACGCCCAAAGCGATCGAGATATCTATCTCTAATCAAATCATATCCGAACTCACGCCCACCAACCATCTTCCACGCCATTTTCATTAGATAGCTCTTATTCATGAGCTCGAACGACCTAACCCCGAGACCTCCCTCCTCCTTAATCGAGCAGACCCTTTTCCAACTCACGGAGCAAGATGGCGTCTGCTTAATGTTGCCAGTCCAAAGGAAATTACGGCAGCACACATCGAGCTCCTTAATAAGAGCAGTCGGCCATCTATAAACCATCATGGAGTGCGTCAGGGAGCTTTGGATAACCGACCTGATCAGGCAAATCCTCCCAGCCATCGACAAGTGTAATCCCTTCCATCTCGCGAACTTGTTGATCACACGATCATGTATCGGTCGAAGATAGGAGGCATGCACACGACCCTTAAAGATAGGAACCCCAAGGTAAGTAATCGGAAAGTTGCCCTGAGAAAATCTCAATATGCTCCGAATAGCCCTGCAGGTCTGAGAAGGAACTTTGCTAGTAAAAAAAATTTGTGACTTATCCGGGCTCACAATTTGATCAGAGATTTGACCATAATATTCCATAATTTTCTGAATGGTATTAGCGTTCGTGACCGTGGCGTGACAGAAAACCAGAATATCATCCGCATATAAAAGATGAGTTGGAAAATTAATTCACTGTCTCATTTGCATTGGTGTAAGGGTGCCCGCGCTAACACAATTTGCAAAGAGCCTACCAAGAACATCCTCGGCGATTCCAAAAAGAATCGGAGAAAGAGGATCGCCCTGACTAACACCCATTGAACACGCAAAATAACCTTTAAGCTGACCATTGTACAGAATAGAAATCCTAGCCGAGTGAAGCAGAATCTCAATCCAACTAATGAACTTTGAATCATAGCCAGCAACACGAAGAACGTTAAGCAGGAAATCCCAGCTAAGAGTATCAAAAGCTTTTTTGATGTCAATCTTGCAAGCCATGTTTTGACCACGGCTCGTACGATGCATACAGTTCACGCCTTCGGATCCAATCAGAATACAATCGTGAATGGAACGACCGCTAATAAAACCAAACTGATGACGGGAAACATAAACAGCAGCAACCTGGCTCAGTCTAGACGCCAACACCTTAGTAATAATCTTGTAAAGAAAGTTGGACAAAACAATCGGTCTCAGATCCGAGACCGAATTGACGACATCTTTCTTAGGTATCAACACCAAGGTATTAGAATTGCAGCCTTGAGGAAGATAAGAATTCCGGAAGAAAGCTTGAACAGCACACCAAATATCCACTTTAATAATCGACCAACAATGCTGAAAGAACTTACCCGAGAAACCATCAGGCCCAGGCGAGCTGTTCGGCTCCATCTGAAAAACCGCAGCAGAAATTTCCTCTTCATCCGGCAAACGAATGAGCAAATTATTATAACGATCTTCGACCATCTCCTCAATAACCGCCTCAACCGTCGTAATATCAGTATTAGTATGACTGCTAGTCGAAAACAAAGAAGAGAAGAAATCCACGATATGATCCCCAATAACCTTCTGGTCGTAATTCATATCTCCATTGATCTCCATGTGAGAAACGATGTGAGGTTTACGACGAAACCTAAGCATCGCATGAAAGAACTTCGTGTTCCTGTCTCCATCTTGAAGCCAAGATACCCGGCTTTTTTGCTGTAAAAGCGAGCTCTGCCTGGAAAGCGCAACGTTGATCTTTGCTTAGGCTTCCACTTCTTTATCAAAGAGATCCTCCGTGTAACCATCCCTGGCAATCTGATCTTGAATCTCCAAAAGCTCTTGTTGAGTATTCATGATACAAGAATCAACATTTCCAAAAACATTCCGATTCCACGCGCGAAGAACCTGCCGAAGACGCTTTAATTTATGCATAACTTTAAAAATCGGGCAGCCAATCTCGGTATCCATCTGCCAGGACCCTTCCACCGTATGGAGAAAATCCGGATGTAAGGTCCACATGTTAAGGAACTTAAAGAAACGATGGCGAGGAGGAGCATCCACCATGCAATGAAGAACAAGCGGGGAATGATCCGAGGTAATACGTGGAAGAGCTTGGACAAAAACCGAACTCCAAAGATTTGCAAAAGAGTCAGCATAAATCGCTCTATCCAGACGAGACTCGACATGGGTAGGCATAAATCTACGACCAGACCACGTGTAATGCAGACCAACCGTAGGCGCCTCAATGAAACCGGTGGCTTCAATGAATTCACAGAACTCCGCACAAGCAGTAGAGTTAGGCATACAGTCACTACTTCTTTCATGGGCGCCTTTCACCGCATTAAAATCGCCAATAAAGACAACATTACCATCAATATGATCCAGAAGATCCAACCACAAACGCCGTCTGCCAGCATACGTGTTAACGCCATGCACCACCGCGATTTTGAAATTCCACGTCGACCATCTGCAGTTCATGATAACCACCTGCTCCGAGGAGAAAATCACATCGTGAGTAACAGAAGGATGAGAAAAAACCCAAATATTCGAACTCATGTTGTCTCTTGAATTTTGAAAACAAGGAATAAGATTCAGAGAACGCCAAAATCTAGAAAAAGTCTTCTTGAGATTCGTCTTAGGCTCAATAATCCCAACAATAACAGGGGAGAAGGAGTCGCAATGCTCCTTTAAAACTCGTTTGGACTCGTCCGTAAGGCCACGGACATTCCATACGAGGACATTCATCATAAAGACTGAGAATTCGTGTTCGGGTTTTCACCCGATTCCACTTCAGCTGCCCAACTCTTGGCCGCCACATTATTCAGGGCTCTATCATTCTTCGAGCTCCCAGATGTAATAATGAAATCTCTAGGTTTATCTCCTGCTTCCCAAGCTTTGTAAAGTTTATTTTTGATGAAATCTTCAGCCTGTTGATTGGGTTGTTGGTTAGGTTGCTGCTCCACTGACTTCCGTAGACGACTCTTGATACTATCTTCCTCAAGAATCCTCGGTTTCCTTGTCGCCAAATCTTTCGGCGGTCTCCCCCTTTTTTTCACCTGCGCCTCCGCCTCACAATTCCTGAAAGTTTTCACTATCCGCTGAGCTTTGATATTGCTTTCCATCATCTTTTCCTGTTTCTCACAATTTTTATCCCGATTGACCGAACTTTCAAAAATGACGATCTGTTGTGAATCTTCTTCAGCCACTGTCTTGCCTCCATCCGACTGCCCATCAGATTCCTCTCCTGAATCTATCTCTTCCGTAACCGGCACAGTGATCGCCTGTAAGATATCCGGACCTGACATCAATCTATCTCCATTGGCATCCTCAAAATCAACATTCCGATCAGTTAAAGCCAACGACTGATTGTGGTTCTTTGTTCCCCGCGGTGTCAGAATCTGCTCTTCTTCAACAACAACCTGTTCCAAAACCCCCAACTGATTTAGAATCTGCTCTTCTTCGACAGCCACCTGTTGAAAAACCCCAAACTGATTTTCAGTGATAATCTGCGATCTGTGAGCTTGGTCAGTCCTATTCTGGTCCCAAGATTTTGGTTTCCAGTTAGGTGCCCTAACCTCCTTAGCAGCTCCCTTATTAATTATTTCATTGTCTTTCACCAGCGACCTATCTTTGGCCTTCCCATTCCTGCTGTCCTCCTTGGATTTGTTCTTCATTTTATTGCAGTTATCAATAGAATGTCCAGTGATCTTACACTTAGAGCAGAAGGCCGGTAGTTGTTCGAATTCAAATTCGACGTGAAAGGAACGTTCTTCCCCGTCAACCAGCAAAGCCTCCGGAAGAGGACGCGAGAGATCAATTTCCAACAAAATTCGAGCATAATGTCCAGCAGCACCACGTGCAGAAGCCCCATCAACTTTAATAGGCGATCCCATCGCCCTTCCAATACCCGTAATGACATCCAGAGTCCAAAATTCTAAGGGCAAATAATAAATGCGCATCCAAACTTCACAAAGTGATGAAATTTCTTTATAGGGGTCGAAGAATCTCACCCATTCGCGTAACCGCATGGTTCCGAAAGGTAACTCCCAAGAAGTGCTTTTCTGAACTAGCGCCTTGTCTTCAGCGGTATTAAATTTAATAGTGTAGAAGCTCTTTCCCATGGGGATGATTTGCCAATCATTGTCAATATTCCAAGCCACCTGAAGATCACGTTTAAGATCCGTGAGAAGACGCGGCTTCTCTCCTTTCCTAAGAAGAAGACGACCAATTAAAGCATGCTCAAATTGATTTATTTTGGGCAGCAGATGCTCTTTTGGCACCCTCAGCGTGGGTATTTCACTAGAGAAGTCCGGTTGCAGCGAAGTGAATCGATGAACAAGCACATCCGGCGTACGTTCAATTTGTCGGGGTCTCCTCAGAAGCGAAGCAAAAGAAGTGGTGCTCGGCCGATGAAGCTCTGTCGCCGAGGCCTTCTTAGAATTGTCTCCCTTGATCAAATCCTGAACCTGAGTATTGGATGTAGTGAATTTATGAACCTGTGAATGTCCAGAAGGTCTACCAGCAAAGGACGTTGTCGTAGATTCCTCAGCCAAACCCTTTGAATATTCAACAGCATATTTATGTTTGTCGTGACATTCTCCATGGCTATGACGTTGAGTAAAGAAATTATTGGAAACTTGCGGCAGATTCAGCCCTGCCTTATCAACCATAATCGGCAACTGTTGTTGGTTGATTTGCATCGTAGGCGTCGGTGGCTTGCTCGGCGACATTGGCGGCATCGGTTGAGGCGTGCCGGCGATCTCAGCAAAGGACTGCATGGGCGGCGACTGGGCCGGTGAGCAGATCTCTTCTTCAGCGGCAGAGAGGTTCGGCAGCAGCTGCGGAGCTTCATCAGCGGCTGCGGCGGGAGCGGACCTTCGCCAGTTGCTGCGTGGAGACGTCGGAGGCGGAAGGCCGGAACGCTGGGTGGCTATGGGAACAGCCCGGTCGCCGGTGATTGGGAGATCCATTTCTCTCTCAGATCGCCTTAGGAACAGAGGTGCTGGGTCTGGAGATGCGACGGAAGACTGTAGCGGAGACGGGAAGGGATTCGGTAGGTAATCGCGGTCTGCCGTAGCTGTTGACTTGCTGCAGACGAGCGGCGTTCGTCTCCACCTTGTGGGGTGGCGGGCCGCCAAACGGCGTTCCTCTCCGCTGACCGGAGCCAGATTCCAGCGGGCAGCCAGCGGTGGCGATCGGCCTGGTCGTGCTCCGTTCGTACTTCTACATCTCCCAACTTCGTAGGACAGCGGGGCCGGATCTGGAGAATCGCCTCAGCGGGGCCGGATCTGGAGATGCGACGGGAGACTGAAGCGGTGGTGAATCGCGGTCAGCCGGAGCTTATGACTGCGATTGCTGCGGATCGTCTCCGCTGACTACGGAAAGGCGCGAGCGGCGTTCGTCTCCGCCTTGTGGGGTGGCGGGCCGCCTAGCGGCGTTCCTCTACGCTGACCGGAGCCAGATTCCAGCGGGCAGCCGGCGGTGGCGATCGGCCTGGTGCGGCGCAATTGGTCAAACACGCGTGCCTTCTTGCAATTATGTCAAACAAATATGTGACCTTGGATCCTACCACTTTTAATACATTTATATTTTCTCCTTAATTCCCGTATCGAAAAGTTTTGAGCCACTTATAGTGGGACGGGGGAGTAATATAATTAAAACACAAAACATGAGAAAATAAGTTGAACACTACAAAATATAAATGTAATAATTAAACTATAATATATTTAAATTTTATATGATAAAAAAAGAATTTCACTATAGTGATTCAAATATGTATAATAGTACTATACAGGTGATACGAATTAGGAACCATGGGTGGTTTTAATAAAATGTACTTTTTTGTGTCTACTTTTTTACATTCATTTTTCAGCGTATATACGGGACTATTGCCGATTAGAGAGAAAGTGAGATATTCTTTATTACCTAGATATAATAAAATAATTTAATTTAATTTAAATAAATTGAGCATCTTTTTATTTAATTTTTTTGAAGTTAAGTAGTATCATTTTAATTAGATTTTTAAATAGTGAAGTGTAATAACAATTTTATTAGATTCTCAATTATAAAGTTTAATATATATATTCAATATGAGAATTTATTTATTTGAAATACATCTTATAAGTATCATTTTATTTGAATTTTCCCTTGATGAAGTTCAATAAAATATCAATGTGATCATCAAGAGGACATCCAAGCGATACAAATTTCTGTCTGTGAACAATTAAGTTTAGGGTTCAAACTTCTCCGCTTTCCCACCCCCAAAAATGATCAATATAGGAATAATGAAAGTCTAATATTATAGGAATGATGAATTACTTTTTATTTAGGTTATGAATTGTTAATTAAAATTTAATACGTTTTCAATGTGGGGTATGAACTTTAAGATAGCTAAGAATGAAAAATGGAGATGTTACCTAGGATTGAGGATGAATGTGATGCTTTCAATATGTTTTGTTATATATAAATATAAAAATTAAAGTTTGATTGATTTATTTTTCCTACAACTTTAAAGAAAAGAATAAACGAACAAAACAAGCTTTAATCTTATAATTTATAAAATGAATGATGTCAATAACAATTTCTGAAATATTATAACCAAAATAAATGTATAAAATAAAGAAAAATATTAAGTAACATAAATGATGCTCGTAATATGCACGTAACATATAATTTCTCTTCAATTATATTCCATCAAATATATTTCACTAAACATAAAGCAAGTAAGATTCATGAAGAAATTTCCTCAAAAAGGGGGGGGGGGGATTCATGAAGAAATATATATTTACTATATATATATATATATATATTAAAAAAAAACATTTCAACTTTGGATATACTATGAAAACCAAAATGATATTTTAAAGCTCTAAAAAGAAGAACTTGATATTTAAAAAAAATGAAACTAAATTGGAAAGGGACATTAAAATGGATAAGGCATAAATCTTGTCGCCCACAGTTTTTGAATAAGACTTGGAGTTCACTACATTATCAATCATATAAATGTCATGTCATTCCAGCTCGGACATATACTAATACTCGTACTATTATAATGTCACATTAAACTTAAATTTCAAAAACTAAAAACAAAATACTTAACAAATAGTAGTAAGCAAATCTCATTTATCCATCGCAATTGTAGGATGATATAGAATACATAACATAGGTATTATCTCATGCACGCAACGCGCTCCACGAGCAGCACATGCCAATGTCAGTGCTATATTAACTTTCATTTCAACATTTTTAATAAATAAATAAATAAACTTTTATTTCAACATTGAAGGAAATCTAAAGGTAGGTCTGAACCACACAACACATAATGTAGTTGATAAAATATTTCTTCTTTAATTAATAGATTGAGGTTGGAATCACTTAATATAGATGTATCCGAATTATAGTTATTAATAAATAAAAAAAAGGAGAAAGTCTGAGTGAATATACAAAGAAAAAAAATAACTTTTTTGACCAATTATTTCATATTATTAATGAATTAAGGAAGCATTGGGGTTGAATGATAAAACGTGATTTACGAGAATAAGGCTTGTATTAATGGAAAAGAAAAAGAGTACAAAACATCCAAGAAAGCGCAAAAGAGAGCAAACAAAAAACCAAGCCTCATTAAAACCTTCTAAGAATAAGAGACCTTAGAAGGAAAAAGAGTACTCGTGAAAGACTCACATTCGGTTCAGGAGCGGGAAGAGACAACTTCAGGAGTTCCGGCCTAACCATCACCCCTAAGAAGCTCGGCTCAAGAGAACCGGAGGAAGAAGAACCAAGAAAGAAAACAGGAGACCAACAACAAAAGAAAACAACCCAACCAAAGCCTAAGGGAACCAACGAACCTGCTTATATAACCATACGGATATGACTATGCGTCGACATATCCCTTGCAACCGCAATCCTAATCTCCTCAATCGCAAAAGGCCACCAGCCTTCCTGCCGATCATCATTGGCCATAATATCTGCCGGTTGATTACCCTCACGGGTAAATATGCGAGACCATCAAAGAAAAATCCCGAAGCAGGCGAAGAGTATGCTGCCAAAACGCCCTAAATCTCCAAGGAACATCACTCGAGCGAGAGTACAAAAGGTGAACCACATACATAGAGTCAGCCTCAACCCACAGATGCCGCCAGCCTCGGGTATGAGCAATGTGAATAGCATAGATCACAGCCAACAATTCCGCCTCGAAAGCAAAGCCGTTGCCGCCTTTAAAATGAAAACAACCTCGGACATGAGACCACTTGTCTCGAAAAACCCCACCCGCAGCAATAACTCCAGGAGCTCCCGCCGCCGAGCCATCTGTATTAACTTTAATCCATTGACCAACGGGAGGCCACCAGTGAACCTCCACCATACAGGGGGGAGGAGCAGCACGGCTCCTCACCCCAATCGCACGAGTGATCGAATAGTCAGCCCAAGAATTAGAAATATTACCCAACTTCCGGAAAACCCCATCAATCTCCATAAAGTAAGCCTTGACAAAGGCCAAAACCGCACGTCTATCAAAGCACAAATCCTCAAAAATAAGCGCATTGCGTCCCGACCAGATACGCCACATCAGAGTGATAATTCCCGCCTTCCAAAAAGAACCAATTTGGGAACTCCAAGAGAGATTCCAAGCCAGAACTAAGAAGGAATGAATATCCATGCACCCCAAGAGATTCTCTTTACCAAACCAACCTAAAAAATCAGTCCAAATAGGGCGAACACACGAGCACTCCCAAAGCACATGCGAAATCGTCTCACTATCTTGGAGACACAAAGAACAAGCATTGGGCGCAATTAACCCTTGCCGGATCAGAACATCAATAGTAGGCAAGCGCCCATGGAGGACACGCCAACAGAGAATAGATCGCCTCATCGGAATAAAGTCCTCCCAGATCCATTTGCCCCAGCTAACAGCAGGAAAACGATGGCAAATATTAGAAAAAGCCAAAGAGGCCGAAACCTCACCCTTAACCGACTGTTTCCAATATCTCGTATCCCTCTGGCCGCCCATCGGAATACGCAGAATATCATCCACAATATCAGGAAAACGAGAAACAAAGGATGTCGTGAAATGCCAAACACCATCATAAAAATAATCACTAACCGAGAAGCTCAGAAAATCATGCATATATATCGGAATTTTAAGTTTATCCACAAGCTTGTACCCAAGCCAATCATCCCGCCAAAAGTAAGTATGCTCACCACGGTCAATACAAACATAAGAATCATCCACCAACTGATTGACTTCTTCTTTCATCCCAATCCAAACAGAAGAGTTCGACACCGAATCCTTTGCAACCCCAAAATTGTTTAGATATCTCGATCTCAGAATGGAATGCGCCCAAACAGTTCCCTGAATTAACTTCCAAGCCAGCTTCATCAAATAAGATTTGTTCATTAACGTAAAAGATCTAATGCCGAGGCCGCCTTCTTTCAAGGGGGAGCAGACTCTACCCCAACTAACAGCACAGCTGGGCCGTTTATCAATATTTCCCGACCAAACGAAATTACGACATTTCCTGTCAAGGGAGTGCAGTAACGATTTTGGCCATTTGTAAACCATCATGGAGTGAACAATCGAACTCTGAATAACTGACTTGACTAAACAAAGCCTCCCAGCCATAGAAAGATGACGACCTTTCCATCGAGCAAACTTTTGGACAATCCTATCATGAATTGCCTGAAAGAAAGAAGCTCTCGGACGCCCAACGAAAATCGGAACTCCCAAGTAATTGAAAGGAAGGTTCCCGGTAGTGAAACTGAGCTCACGATGAATAGCACTTTTCCTGTCATTGAGAACTCCCGAACCAAAGTAAATGTAAGACTTCTCCAGACTACACTGCTGACCCGAAAGAGAGTCATAGTACGAAAAGATCTGATGAATTTTTCTAGCATTCCGAACCGTAGCTTTACAAAAGATCATAATGTCATCCGCATAGAACAAGTGAGTAGGGAACTGAAAAGTTCGACTATAGCGCATAGGTTCTAGATGCCCAGAATCAACGCAGCTGCTAAAAAGCCGACTCAAGATATCCTCCGCAATTCCAAAGAGAATCGGAGAAAGGGGATCTCCCTGACGCACTCCGCGAGAACAAGCAAAATATCCCCGCAGCTGACCATTATAGAGAATAGAGAGCCTCGCCGAGCTGATAATAATAGAAATCCAGAAAATGAATTTCTCATGATAGTGATTAGCTCGCAAAACTTGCAAGATAAAATCCCATCGAATAGTATCAAAGGCTTTTCGGATGTCAACTTTACAAGCCATATTACGTCCCCTGTCCGTGCGTTTCATACAGTTGAAACCTTCCGAGCTGAGCATGATGCAATCATGAATATTACGCCCGCTAATAAAGCCGAATTGATTGTCAGAAACATGAGACGCAGCCACCACGCCAAGACGAGAGGCAAGAATCTTCGAGATAATCTTGAATAAGAAATTCGAAAGGACAATCGGGCGAAGATCAGCAACAGTGTCGACTGAATCCTTCTTGGGAATCAAAATCATCGTACTGGAATTACACCCAGAAGGTAAATAAGAATGGCGAAAGAAATTCTGAACAGCCGCAATGACATCCGCTTTAATCACATCCCAGCAACTTTGAAAGAAGTTACCAGAGAAACCATCAGGGCCAGGAGCACTTGAAGCATCCATATTAAAAACCGCCGCCGCAATTTCACTCTCATCGGGTATACTCACCAACCGCGCATTCTGATCATCAGACACCCCCGACTCAAAAAGCGCATCAATCTCTAACTGATCTCCAGAAGGTCGACCATCATCAGCGAAAAGAGACGTAAAGTGGTCAATAATATGATTCTCAATAATAGTGGCATCATAAGTCTCTCTACCATCAATCTTGAGGCGAGTGAAAGGCGCATTCCGTTTCTTGAACTTGGTCAAACGGTGAAAAAACTCAGTATTCCTGTCTCCATCCCGAAGCCAGTTCGCACGGCTTTTTTGCTGAAGCAAACAGTTCTTATGTGTCAACGTTACATTTAGCTTTGCCTGAAGACTAACCTCCTCATCAAAGAGATCGTTCGTATATCCAGAAGCAGAAATCTTCCCCTGAGTAGTCTCAAGCTGTTTCATGAGAGAAGAAATGGAGGAATCCACATTGCCAAAAACCTCTTTATTCCAAACTCCAATCTCCTTACGAAGCCTTTTCAATTTCAACATAACACATAAAATCGGGCAGCGTGTGCTGACAGTCTCCCTCCAAGATGTCGCCACCATCTCCTGAAAGGTCGGATGCAAGGTCCACATATTAAGAAAACGGAAAGGCCTCCGACCAGTAGGGTTTGTTAATTTGCATTGCAACACCAACGGAGAGTGATCCGAAGTGAGGCGAGGCAGGACAGCAGTAACCAACGACGACCAGAGATCAGCAAAACCCTGCGAAAACAAAGCACGATCTAAAACAGATTCCACATGGTGTGGTAAAAATCTACGTCCCGACCAAGTGAATCGAAGCCCCTCCGTAGGGGATTCAATAAAGCCAGAGTCATCAATAAAATCACAAAACTCCTCACAAGAACCTCTATGTGGCGAAGCTAAACTCAGACGCTCATGAGCACCTTTCACCGCATTAAAATCGCCCATGAAAACCATTTTTCCAGAAACGAAACGAAGAAGATCATGCCAGAGATCACGGCGGTCATTTTGGTCATTCGAACCATGAACAAAAGCAATACGAAAATCATAACTATGCCACAGGCAGTCGACCACAACCACCTGATCAGAAGAGAACAAAACATTAGTAACAACAGAAGAGTGAACAAAAACCCAAATATTCGAACAGCGAGGAGACCGGCAGTTTTGATGCACCGGGACAAGATTCAACGAATGCCAGTAACTCTGTGTAACTTTCCGAAACGCCCGTTTCGGTTCAAGAATGCCCAACACCACCGGGCTAAAAGAATTACAATGCTCCTTCAGCAGACGTTTGGATTCATCCGTTAAACCACGGACATTCCATGCAATAATATTCATCAGAATTAATTTATGTTAGCGGAGGCAGCTCCGCTTCTTTCAACCTCTTCCGCCCAGCTCTCTTTGGCGACGCTCTCCATGGCTAGAGCGCTGTCTCTATTACTTGTATCAATCACAAAAGTACGCGACGTATCCCCCGTGTTACGTAGTCTACTTTTAATGCTTGTGTCCGCTGGCCTGTTTGTTGTGTTCTCCGCTGCCCTAGCAGCTTGGTCCTGTTTGGATGGTCTTCCTCGTCGCTTAGCAGGAGCAACTGTTTCTGGCATGGGCGCTTTAGCTATCGCCAAAATCTGCTCAAGTCTTTGAGCTTTCAAGGCATTATTAACAGCAATATCATCCGTTGTGGAAACGTACTTCCCACTGCTGTCATAGTTCACTTCTTCATCCTCATCCGAAACCTCCTCCGAGATATGTCCATCATTGATCGCAGAAATGTTGACTGGCTGATCAAACACCGAGTTTTTACAATGTTTTAGACACACGGCCAACCTATCAGGGCCGTAGTGTTCAGCAGAATTGGAATCATCCAAAGATTTACCCCTAGAAAGAGGTACCCGCCGCTGCTGCTCCGGTTCTTCAAGCAATTCAGTGCCTTCGTTATCCAACAGGGCAAAACTGTTGTTCGACGCCGAAACCGGCAAGCTTAACTGTTTATGGTGATCATTTTTCTGAATTGAGTAACATCCTGGGTCCGAACGAGCTGGGGAAACCTGTATGTCGCTTCTCGAACCCACCTCAACCGGCCTATCTCCCTTGGCTGTCTCCTGCTCATGTTCTCTCTCGTCTCTAGCATCACCAGAGATAGGTTGCCACTGTTTTCCATTTTTAACCAAAGGCATTTGACTTCTATCTTGAACATCCTTTTCCACAACCGTCTTCTTAACGGAGATTTTCCGACACTTTTCGGTAGGATGTCCTGTAAGTTTACATTTTGAGCAATAGAAAGGTAAATTCTCATACGTGAATTCAACATAGAACGAAAAAGAATCGTTATCAATTAAGAGAGTAGTAGGAAAGGATTTGGACATATCTAACTCAATAAGTAGGCGCGCGAACTGCCCAAAATCACGACGGGCCGAGGCTCCGTCAATTTTAATAGGATGACCAATGTACCGCCCAATCCCGGCTAGAATCTCAGGATGCCAATACTCAATTGGCAAATAATGTATCCTCACCCATACATTCGCCATGGAAGAATTCTCTTTAAATGGATCAAAGTGTTTGGACCATTCTCGAAGACGTACATGACCACAAGGTAATTCCCAGACCGGCTTGGCTTTAGCACGAGTTTTGTCTTCAGGAGTCCGGAAAACCAGCGTATAATACCCTTTCCCAAGAGGAATAAGTTGCCACTCAGATTCTAATTTCCAAATTTTGTGAAGTTCTGCCTTGAGCAGCAATGCAGGTTGAGGTTTGTCTCCTTTACGAAGGAAAAGACGACCAATAATAGCATGAGAGAATTCCTTACTGACTTCTTGCGCATATAGGTGCTGTGGAACTTTTAAGGAGAACTGCTCTCCCTCTTTGGTGGGACGTAATGAGTGAAACCGATGAGCAGCTAGGTCGGGGCGTCTCGGTGGCCTGTTCATCGTGATATCAGCATATGATTTGGATTTGGGCATGTTATCAGCCCCCACATCCGAATCATTAGGGTTTGAGATAGCTGTGGCGTTGGGTATAGCAACTTCTCGTTCCTCCACAAAAGCAGAATCTGCTCCGTTACCGCCAGCCAAGCCCGCACCAGTCTTTGTGTAGTCATTCATCGGGGAATTATTGCAGGCAAAATTGTTCGAAACTATTGGGAGATTCAGACCTCCCGGAGAAGTCATGTTGTACCAAAAAACTCCTGCAGCAAGAGCCAGAAAAGCAAACAGACAGCAGCTAAACAAGGGAACGCATAGCAAAATCAGTCTTTGGTGCTTTTTGTCAAACAGCTGGTGTGCTGTTTTTGGGACCTTGTTTGTAGGGTGAGCCGGAAGGGTGGGCGGCGCGGCGCTGAAATTGAGAGTGGGTAGATCTAGATCTATTAGATCCACCGAAGTCTCTCGCGCCGGGCTGTCGCCGCTTGCTCCGGCGAGTGCTCGGCGACCGTGAGTCCTTGAGAGAGAGAGGTTGACGAGGTCGGCTCCGAGCAGAGCTGCGGCCGTCTGCTGCGCCGACGCAGTGCAAGTTCTTGGCGTCTGGTGCCGGTTAGCAGCGGTCGCGGTGATAGCTTCTTCTGCGGCGGCGGCAGAGCTTCTCACTCTGATCGGCAGAAGCGAACTGGAGCAGCGAGGGGAAGCGATCGAAGCTTGTCGGTGCGAAATCTCGGTCAGCTGGAGCGAGATGACTGCGAAGGCGCGAGCGGCGGTGGTGGGAGACGTGCGGCCAGGGTCCGGCCAACCAGCAGCGGCGAACGGAGCCAGGGTCCGGCCAGCCAGCAGCGGCGAGCGGCCCGGTAGCGTCGAATCTGATGCGTGCACAAGAAAGTCAAACACGCGTGCTCTCCTCAAATTTCTCATAAAACGTGATTTACAAAATAATTGAACTTAATGAAATGTTTGAGTTGCATTATTTGACCTATAATGAATAATTAGGCACATGCTCTACTTGAATGATTATTTATCATTCCAAAATTAGGTTGGTTATTTAATTATCCTCCAATCCATAATACAAAATCTCAAAAATACCTTTACCAAAATTATTATTGATTTTATTTGTACTCAACCTTTCAACTTATCATACACCATAATCAATCAATTTAAACATAAAGCTAAATAGTTTAAATAATTCATTTATACTTTTTTTTTATCATTCTTATCTATCTCATCTACTAAACCAAAAATCAGGGGCGGGACTAAGAAAACATAGGCCCTGTGCGAATTCCTAAATTTGGACCTTATAGTTAAAAAAATTATAAACTAAATATTTAATTAAATAATACATTTTTATGTCAAATTATTTAATAATATATAAAAACTTAGTCATGCTTTTAATAATAATTAATGAAACCAAAAAATAAATAATACTACAAAATATAATTAAATTTTTTAAAGACACTACTTACTCTAAATTTTAAAAATCATTGGAAAAAACTTAGAAAAGAGAAGATAAAAGTAAGAAATTTTAAAAAAGACTAATTTTTTTTTGAAGCTTGTTAAATTTTGTTAATAAGAAAAGCTTGTTAAATTTTAGAAAACAGAATACATCATTTGGGGGTACCTTTGAAATTTAAAAGAGACTAATGTTTGATTGCTTAAATAAAAGCTACTCCCTCCGTCCACGAAATGAATACCCATATTTCCTTTTTCGTCCGTCTACGAAATGAGTATCCATTTCCCTTTTTGGCAAGTGTACCCCACACATCTCTTTAATTAATACACTCAAAAAGTGGGACCCTTAAACTATTCACACTACACTCCATACATTTCTTAAAACCCGTGCCGTCCACAAATGAGAACTCATTTCGTGGACGGAGGGAGTATCTCTTATTGGCCAAAAATTAAAAAAGAAAAGCTTTAGATAAAAAACCATTAAACCTAAAAAGAAAAAAAAAACGCATTAGGCCTACAAAAAATTGGCAGAGCATTGGGGCCCTAACACAAAACGCTGCACCGAGGATTTGAACCCGGGACGAAGCAAAATTTCAAAATGCTCTCTACCACTAAGCTATACTACAAATATTTGTAATTGAAAGGGTCGGAAATTTTATATCTAATACTTGTATGGATTTATATATTTGGGGCCCCTATTTTATCGGGGCCCTGTGCTGTCGACCACCCCGCGCAGGGCCCAGAACCGCCCCTGTCAAAAACACCCCTTAGTAGCATGTGGATCAAACTTTTGCCACAAAAATTACATTAATTTTGATAAAAAGAAAACAAATGAGAGAGAATGAAGAATCAAATTATAGGCATGAAGGATTGAAGGTTGCAAAATATTACAAGTTGAAAAGCAAGTTTGTGTGAGAAATCATTTGATCAGTACTTGTTTGCAAGGTCTAAAAACGCGTTGTATGTCCCGATAACCCCACACACGAGGCCTAGTGCCACAATGCAGCTGCTCAGCATGATCTGTGAAGAAGAGCATCAAACAACATTTCACAAATACTCCCTATATATGGCATGCTCCAATTAAACACATTATTATGTCTTGTACCTGCATTTTGGTGGCACTCTTCCTCCCAAGGATTTTCAAGAAGCATAGAGCTGGCATCACCATAGCCTGAAATCAAAAGCATTTTCAAACTTGGTGTTGCTAAGTAACACATCAAAACCAACTTCGTTCCTTACCATAAGAACACTAAAGAGGGAGCCTATGAGAGACATCACGGTGCCTGCAACGAGGAACAACAAACTCATCATCTGTGCTTTTCTACGATGTTTGTGAGAAAGGCCACCTACCGAAGAAGGGGATGAGGAAGGCGACTAGAAGAGACGACAAGATGAGCGATGTTCGTATAAGGAGGAAGCACAAGTAAGTGTTGGAGATACTTGATGGCAGCAGCTCCTCAATGCCTCTAGCCAGTGGATTCATTGTCAACGCAATTTTATTTCTAGCTAAGGAAAATAATCAAAGAATTTCTATTATTTTTATCATATCATTTGGAACTAGCTACAAAATATGCTTCTAGCAAAGGATATTTGGAGAATGGATTGATCACCTGTAAAAGAAAGCATCAAAATCAGCACACAGCAAAAGAAATCAAAATACATCTCGTATTTCACTTCAAACAGGAAACGGGAAGCACGATTCTGTGCTTACCGTTGTCCACAATGCTATTTGGGAGCTAAATTTGTGCTGTGGTAGATTCAAAGTGATCTGCGCGTTTGTGTTTTGGCCAAACATGAGAAATCCCATCACTGCAGCGCTACCATAAACCGCAACGCATAGAATGAAACTGCAACCAACAACTAATCAGATGGATGAAAAGAACAAGCATAATCTGATGCTTTCTTTGAGTAAGTTGTAGTACCTCATTATA
The DNA here is from genome assembly GCF_028751815.1 of Salvia miltiorrhiza. Lineage (NCBI taxonomy): Eukaryota > Viridiplantae > Streptophyta > Magnoliopsida > Lamiales > Lamiaceae > Salvia > Salvia miltiorrhiza. The sequence goes on along the minus strand of NC_080392.1, from coordinate 16,402,034 downwards.
ACTGCTTTCTTGAATTTGGTTTTATCAGCCATTGACTGGTAAATATTGGGGAAAACGGAGTGGCCCGAGTAGCAGAAGCCGTAGACACCAATGGAGAAAGGGATGCCACTCAAATCCAGCACTTTGCCACTGTGATGAAATCCAACTCCCTCTGCTGTGCCAACAAATAGCAAGCACAGAACTACAACTATCGTTGCAACGACTCCACTGGCTGCAAAAACAGCACTCAAATTGTGGTCCAGACAAAGCACAAGCTGAGTAACTACTTTGCCATACCTGAAAGGTAAGAAAGAAACCGGAGATCTTTCAGCAGAAGAGTGGGGAAGACCACTAGAACAGCTACGGTTGCAAACAGATGCATTGTGTCAATCTTGAAGCCAAATATGTTCAACGACACTCCAGAGAATATTGTCGACAGATTATCCCCTTCCAAGATTAAGTAGTCTGTGCAAGACATCTGCATCCGTGGTTGGTTTATGTTAGAATCGAGCTCAAGAAAATCGTGTACATGAAGATAGAGTATTGTCCTTACATATAGCTCCGAGTACAGTATAATCTGCAAGAGAAAAACCAGGTTTTAGTTCAAGCTTAGATGCAAACTTGATAGTGAAGTGATCATACATCAACTTACAGATATAAAGACGCGACCCCATTTCCCAAAGGCGGCCTCTCCCATATCAGGAAACGTGAGTATGCCTTGAGCACTCTCGAAGCAATGCTTCATGAGAATGGCTGTGTAGCAACAGATGAATGCAAAGAGAAGTAGCACGGCCAGGCTGGCCCAGCCCGCTACTTTAACAGTGTAAGGCGTGGAAAGCAGTCCGACACCGGCCATCACATTCATACCTAAATCACACCAAGATGAGTGAAAAATGTCCCTCAAATTCAAGAATACTCTGTTTTCCCCTGCTCGGGAAGAGAAAGTTGGATGAAAGTTGAAGGTGTTTTGTGGTCACCATTGAATATGGTTTGAAGTAGGCTGCATCCGTGGCTGGGAGGGGCTTCGGCTGTGGCCTGCTTGTCAGAGAGAATCGAGTGTGCTCTTGATCTAGGAAGCTCATCCACTTTCTTGTAATCAGCAACAAAGGGGATTTTGCCATTTGATTCCAACAAGTTTTGGGTGCTGCTGATTCCTGGTGCTGATGTCCGAGGGCGAAGTAGTCCGAAGCTTGGTGATGCAGATATGGAATATATATCAACTGCTTCTCTGAAAGGAAAAACATGTTTAATCACTCCATAAATGGGGATTAGTTCAATAGCTGGGTGATATAAACCTGAAGCTCTGAGGCCACTGCTGCGAGACGGCAGAGGAGGAGAGGGACACGCGATGATCATCGTCGTCGTCTTCGATGCTGCTGCAGGCGGCGTCTGAGGCGACGTCGTATTCACAATCCTCCAAGAGATACTCCGACGACTCTCTACTCGCCATCGAACTAGTTGTTGCAGAAGCAAACTCCTCGAAACCTATATGCACGTAATGGATATCAGTTGTTGGCGGCTCAGCTCAGAACTGAAGGAGTTTCAATGAAGATAACGACGACTGCATGAGAGAGAGAGAGAGAGAGAGAGAGAGAGAGATTACTGGGGAATGCTTTGTTTGGAATTGGAAGAAGGAGGCCTTGTCGAAGTAGATGTATACGCAAACTTTTGGAATATGCAATTTAATTAGTAGGATTATTAACTATAAATTTCAAATTATGGGTAAGGCTTACAAAATCCTATCTAATCTAATAGAATAAACAAATTTGGAATGCATTATGCATGTACACCACATGAACGATGTTTATCATACCTATGATTTTTAACATGTTGCACTCATTTCGGCACTTTTTATTTTTGACGCACCTACACCGCAGCAGCGGATTCAGAATTTTTAAATTGAGAGTACGATAAATAATTACATCATCATCAATGTAAAAAATATTTAATAATAAAAATAAACATACATAAATATTGTTTAATTTTGAAGTTTAGGGTATATTTTTAAGTTGGGCTTATATTTTCCTTAGAGCTTGTAATTTATTTTTAATTGGAGACGCAAAAATTAAATCTAAATTAATTTACATATAAATATTAATACTACTATTTTTTGTTTTTTGAGATGTGGCTGCACCCCCATGTTCCAAGCTGGATCTGCCACTGATACAACATTGATGCTTTCACTAAATTATTCCACTTTTAATTTTTTATTTCTCATCTTTTATTCTTCAAATTCAATTTTATATATGTTAGTTAATTTAATTATTAACTAGAATTCGGTCCAAATAATTAGGATATATAGTTGATTTTTATCATTTAATTTCATTTTTATTATTTAATAATTCATTATTAGATTTGATAAATCGAAGGTTACAATATACTCCCTCCATCCATGATAAATCTAAGGGTTAATAGCCAAAAAATACACGAACTTTCATCGAATTTACAAATTGCACATGACCTTTAAAAATGGCCTCAGAATACATGACATTTTAATTTAATCGTGATTTTCATCTGACGAGTTTTCCGATCAGGGCTAAGTTTGACCGGTGATTATGTGGACATTACATGGCATATTGCGTGGCATTTTATACACGCTGTCAAGACATGTGTCCAAAACGACGTCGTTTTGAACGTCTTCTCCAATTTTAATTAAACTAATCCCCAATTATGCACGCTGCCCACACTAACCTCCGCCACACCCAGCAGTTCCCTCCTCCGGCGAACCCGCCGTTGCGACGGCCTTCAAATTTCTGATGAGGTCGTTGCTCAGTTTTCCAGCGCTGCCTGGAGCTCCCTCGCCGCGCCGTAGCCGTTGTATTCCGCCCATTATATCAACCTCCTTCCCATTCCCACACCACACACAGCTTTCCATCCAAATTCACCATTGTTAACTACGCAAGAACTTTCCCGCAGAGCTTCCCATCCCAAATTCACCAAATTCGGTAGCCCTTTCTCAACCCTTCTCAATTCCTTCCACACATCCTCCTCCACATCATACCCGCAGATCTTTCCCAAATAATCGTAACAATACAGCACATTGTCCACCACCGCGGCCCAACCCCTCCACCCCAAATCCAACCTCTTAGGCACATTCCTCTCCGACCTCCGCGCCTTGTGCCACATGTCGTCGGCTTCAATGATGATTCGGTATTCACTCCGATCAAAAATCAATTTTGGGATGAACCCTAGTATTCTGTAATTTGGATGGAGGGGGTGAGCAATTGTTTTGCTTGACCTTGAAAATTGGTGTAGGGACGAGAGATTTGCAGATTGGGGGATTTTCCCTTATGCAAGAGGATCTAGGGTTTGAGGGCGGCGCTGATGTTGTGGTGGCTGGCAGCGGCGAGTCGGAGATGGAGGATGGAGATTCAGGGAAAGAGGCAGAGATGGAAGATGGCAGTGAGGCGACATTCATATGAGCGAAGAAAAGGCGAGCGATGGAGGATGGAGGACGGTGGTGAGGCAGCGAAAAGAAAGCGAGCGATGGCCTGTGACGGAGAAGAAGACCGCGCTGTGCTCGGCGGTGGCGGTGGTGCTCGGCGTCTGGAAAAGACGGCGGATCTGGAAAAGACGACGGTCGTGCTTGACGTCTGGAAAAGACGGAGAAGAAGACCGAGATTTTCCTCATTTTTTTTCTTTTTTTTAAAATTATACTTACTCAAGAAACGACGTTATATTACTTTCCCGACGGTTAGTCCACGTCTGCAATTTCCGGCAGCCATGTCAACTAGGCTTAAAGTTATGGTCAACGCATGTGCAAATCACGATTAAATTAAAAGATCATGTATTCTGAGGCCAATTTTGAAGGTCATGTACAATTTGCAAATTCGGTGAAAGTTCGTGTATTTTTCGGCTATTAACCTTAAAACTAATTAGGAGAGAGTGACACATGTTTCAAGATAAAGTTGTTCAGTGTGATGAGACTAGTGAAAAGATGTTATAATTAATTAGTATTGAGAGTGATGAAAAAACGATGAAGCGCAGTTTATTGGTAAGACGCTTCTCCTCCAATCAATAGGTCAGGAGTTCGAATCACCTAGAATGCTAGAGTGTGAATATGTTTTTTCTTTCTTTGGGTGTAACAAAATTTAAAAATAAAAATAAAAATTGAGAGTGATGAAAGATAAAGGTAAATAGGGTGTCTGTAAGTGGTGAGATATAGTCCAAAAATATAATATGAAATATTTTTATGAACATCCAAAAATAAAAGGAGGAAGTTTTATCATGGACGAAGAGAGTGTAAGTTTTTTAAAAGTTTAATTTTTAAATAAAAGTTAAGCACAAATCATAATATTATAATAAATTTTATTTTACAAAAAATATTACTATTAAAATAATAGATATAATAATACAACACGGTAGCACACATAAAATTGCATTCTAATGAATCTCATCCGTTATTTTCAATTACAAAATCGAGAATTATGCTTAAATATAATATTGTAATTGCAATGTGTTTTCTTAGAAAAAACCGAGAATTTATAATTTGGAGATGGCCACTTAGCTGCATGTGATTGCTTCGAATAATTGTTTCTGTTGATGCCCTCTCATGCTCCCTTCGTCCATAAAGAATAATTTTTTTTGTCATTTTGAGATATCCACAAAAATTAATTCATTTCTATTTTTAAAAACTTTTTTATCATATGATGGGTCTCAATCTCCACTCACAATACAATTAATTATCACTATTATAACTATTTTTTAAACGAGACTCCTTCTCCACTCACAATATACAAACTATTTTTATTAAAATCTGTGTCGTCCTCTTTTAAAATTATTTTTAGTTGATAGAGGGAGTATTTAATTTACAATTATCCTGTTGCATGTGGATAATATTCTCTCTCTCTCTCTCTCTCTCTCTCTCTCTCGCGCGCGCGCACATATATATATATTGTATATATGTACAAATAATTTTCACATATATATGTGTGTAGATATACATGCATGAAGTGGTTCAAATTAATGAAGCATAGTCTATAAAAGAAGAATCATTTTCAGTTTTTAGATGATAAATAATTACAATTAGATTCATCACTTTTAATATAAACATGGCAAACATGGTGATTTTTTTTTCATTCATAATTTTTTTTGGTAAATTCATAGTATTTAATTGGGATGTGAACTCATTTAAACTATTCTGTATACATGCATTATGTATGTATATAATCGAGCATGCAAAATACTCCCTATAAATTAATTAATTAAATGTAAGATATATCCAGACAAAATTAAGTAAATGCAACCACATGCAGCTAAATGTAACGAAATTGACATGGCTATTAAAGGTCAAAAATCGATTTAAAGAAAAACAAAAAACAAAACGCCTCTTTACGGTGCGTTGAGGCGTTTTCATATATAAGTTTATCGTATCGAACCTGTAGAATGACATTTATATTTGTATTAATGTTCTTCTATAAATATCCCTATATTAATTATGTGAAAGTGTTTTTCGAAAAAGAAAAAAAATAAATCTGTGAAAGTTGCCTCGGATTAGCTACAAGCGTTTTACTTTCTTCATTTTCAATTTTAATTCATAATGACAATACAAAATATCAACTACATATCGATTACATAATCGAATGTGAATTTCATAGATTCATAATAATTGTTTACAAAAAGAATCACATTCCCTTTATATGCGGTGGTCCATAACTCCATGCTTGCAAGTTGTAAGCGAACGAATTGATCGATCTGTCACCTTATGAATGCATAAAAAAATGGAAAGCCCTAAGTTTGAAATCCAAAATGTATTTAATTATTTTAATTACATTAAAAACTAGTATTAGTAGCCATTGTTTATTTTTATTTTTATTTTGATAAATTTACAATATTAAATAAAGAAATTAAAAGGCCACGCCACAGGGGACTCGAACCCAAGACCTTTGGCCTTAGGCATTAACCCCGTACAGCATGACCAACACACACAATAGCCATTGTTTATTAATATGATTTGAGTGTGTTTAAGATCTTCGCGGTTATACCATTGTAGGACGGAGCAGCTAAAAACTATTAGCTGCTTATAAATGCAATTCGAGTATATTTCTACCTGATTATACCAAAATCCTCTTATTAATATTTGTTAGTAAAAAATTTTTTCTTCTAATTTTCATTTAAGCATTTTATTGAGTGGTTAGGGTCCTCTAAGACAAACCATGTCCACACCTAAAGGAGTGATCATTTATGTAAATTAAAGTTATTTACATGTCATTTTCATTAGTACAAATTGGTCTACATATCAAGTACGACATATTTTTACAAATGCATGAACTGAAGCTAGACGGTCGTTATTATAATTATTATTCATGGGTTTATGAAAAAACAGAAACTATATATTTTTTTATACACAAAATTTATGGAGTAATTTTATGTCGTACTTGGATCTGGATCCAATCTCGAATACATAAGTAATGTGGCCAATCACATGTTATGTTGCAAGCATTATGTGGTACTCCCAATTTTATTAGCCGATGCAGGATATTCGATTTAATATAATTCAGATATTATATTGAATTTTTTCCATTCCTCAGTTTATTCCTCATGTCGTTCATGGTAACAAGCCCTAAAAAAAAATGGTGGTGATTTTTATGCAGTAGAGAAAGAGTCACATCAAAATTTGAAATAAATGGTTAAGATTGAATTGAGGATAGTTATTATGTAAATAAGAGGTGTTTGTGAGGATAAAAGATAAGAAAAAGTGGTGTGGTTATGTCTTAAAATGGAAAGTGTCATAGTTTTTGTGGACACCCAAAATAACAAAAGTGTCATACTTTTCGTGGACGGAGACAATATCAATAAATCAAACACACAAAGTTTATCAACTATATACAAACCCTAGAATCAGAAAAGAAACCAGCCAGACATAACAAAATAAATAAAAAATATAATTAAAAGAAAAGCAATTGAAAAGACTAAATTAAATAGGACCCATAAAAAATTTTGAATGAACAACTTGAATCTTCAATCTAATGAAAAATAAATCAAAGACCTAAAAACTATTAAAAATAATAAATTCTAAGTTAAAAAGTGAAGAATATGAAAATGAGAACAGGGGTGTCTAATAGGTTGTTGGGAACCTTGTTGAATATCCTAACCCTTGTTTTGATGATACCAAAAATCATAGGACATAATTGTAATAGACTAGAATTGTTTAGAACTCAAGTGTTAGAGTTCGTTTCTAGTTTAGTCTGCGGTGTCGAAGACTGAAGAACGAAGGACTGAAGACTGAAGACTGCAGATCCCAACTGAAGTATCAGTTGAAGAATCAGTTGAAGACTGATTACTTAATGCGCGCAAAGGACTGATACTAAAGTCAAGTATCAGTTGAACATTCCTCCTCGGACTGATCTTCTAACGTTCAGAGGAAGCCACGTACTCACAAAGTTCAGCCGCATTAAATGCAGAGATCTCGGGATCTTATCTCTGCAGAGGTCATTCCTATCTGGTGGTTACTTTTCAGAGACGTCACATCTCCTGTCCATCAAAGAGAGCCGTTTCCACCCAGACAAGGAACCTCGAAGATTGAAGCCTCAGCCCAAATTCGAATTGCTCTCCAACGGAAGAAATCTTGAGGATGATTTACGCCAACGGATCTATTCAAGAGTTCTCCTACAAATAGCGCTCGAGGATCACTTCAACCTTCACTGATTCAACAACATAAGCTGAAGCTCTGCCGAAATTGCTACTCAGCCTTAAGCTTAAACTCCTCAAAGCTTGAATCGAAGAAGAAAATTCCAAAGCCAAAATCAGTCACTGCTGATTACACACATTCTCTTAGACCCTAGGCATATATCTGTTTACCCAGAAGCCAAAGGTCAAACTTGCTTCAAAGAACTTGTTCTTTGTAAGTATAGTTGGCACTCGTTCAAACCTCCCCCCCATAAGAGTGTTTTGAGTGATTCGGAGGTCAGAAGGGTTTTCTGACTCTGAGAGTCTTAGCACGGGTTGTGTTAAGCAAGGGAAATCCTACGCGAGTGAAGCGCGGGTACTGGAGAAGGGTTTTCTTCAGTGTACGGTTGTGTGCACCCGGCAAGCACACGGTTCGGTTTGCAGTGCACCTGTTAAGCACTTGCGGAGTGGATTGTTGGTCTGATCAACCAACCGTGGATGTAGGAAAGGGTTTTTCCGAACCACGTAAAAGTCTCTGTGTTGTTTACAGCTTTCAGTTTTACATTCTTACTTGTGTTATTTCAATTGATAAAACTGAATACTGACTAACTGCAAAGAGAAACCTTAACCAACAACTTGCTCCACCGAGGCTATTTCGAAACTAAGTTTAATTTCCGCTGCATATGATATCAGTCTGACTGATCTATCTTTCGATAGTCAGGAAGAGTGTTATCATCTCTGTTTTAGCAAACACGACTGAAGCCCTTACTTGCATCAGTTAAGTTCCGGCAATTTAACTAATAACTCTTTACTGAAGAGCTTTCAGTATCAATCGTCAACCCTGTTTGGTCAAAACTGATTTCATTAAAACAGGCGTCTTTGTTTGCATGAAAAGTTTCGTTTTGATCTCTGACTGAGATCCCTCTGATTGAGGTCGGTTGATTAATTTGAAAATAGCCTATAGGTGTATTCCCCCCCCCCCTCCATACACCTATTCGAGACCCTCAGGACCTAACATAGGTCAACAAAATGGCCTAGATATAAGCATAGGGAAAAAACACAATACATAAATCAGAAAATACTGAAAAGAGCCCAAAAATTCGCAAAAACATGGAGCCTCAGCGACCTCGGTGGCGATCTCCGAGTTGGTCTTTAGAAAACAACGATTCTGATGACCATCTTGGCGATCGCCGAAATGGTCGTTTCAATTCCATTGTTGCGCGTGAATTACTTACTTCTGTCATATCTCTCTCGTTTGAACTCCGATTTACGATCCATTTGCGTTCACGAATTTGTATTGAGATAATCTATAACTTTCATTTATATCATGTTTTCAAATTTAGCTTCAATATTTCTGTAAATTTTATTGAAATATGAGCATGTATCACATTTCACAAGATAAATCAATTTAAGCACAAAATAATCATCAAACATCCGATTCCTACCAAATTGGCCTCATGAGAACATTAAAAATCATAGAAAAGTGAATGTTATCAACTTCCCCAAACGTAAGACATTGTTTGTCCTCGAATAATGAGAAGAATACAATCAATAAACATGAATGAGAAGAAATCTAGGTCATCAACAATTCAAGCATAAAATTCACCAACAAGCACAACATATAATAAATAAACAGTGACATTCCAAACAATTGAATCTCACAAGTATGTGTATCACTCAACTCTCAATTGATGAAATGAGACGTGTATACACTCATCGAAATTCAGTACCATGTGGATCACTTAACATAGTCTTGCTAATTGTCTACAATCTTTATCTCTATAAGTATGCTAAGACCAAGATCAAAAAGGTATTTTTGTTTGGTTGTAGTGTAAGGACATTCGTTAAGGTGTGAAAATTTAGGGTAAGTGACTCAAAAGTATATCAAGACACAATACTTTATTTCTTCTCAAAACAAGTATAAAATAAATTTCATCTTCCTCCAACTATGTCACCACAAGTAATTCAAACTAAGGGAAATATCATCAACATTACACAAACCTAGACACTCTCTTATTCTCTCAACTTATTCCCAAACAAAGTCGATTTCTAACTAATTTTTTAATGTATACTCGACTTTCACAATTATTCTCTTTTTTTCAACAATATCATTTTTTTTCTAGAGCTTATAAGAATGCATAGCAACACAATATTATCCCTTTTTTTCACAATTTCCAACATACTTCACCATACTAAGATTTCCATAAACATCATCATGCCCTATCATTCAACAAAAGAATAAAAGCTAAATAGACTCAAAGTGGATAACAAATGATAATTTTTTCATTTAGATCAGTGTTTAGATAAAGATGTGGCTAACAAATGATAGCCTAAAATCACTTCCTAATCCTGAGCACAACAAGCAACCTCCATAAAGATACAATGGCAAGTTCTAGAAGAGCACATGTATGACAACACTCAAAACAAAGAATATAATGTGTATTATGGACACTTATGGCTCAAAATTTTACAGGTTTATTCAACGTCTAAAAGTCAAGGCTAAAATCACTATGAAGCTATGCAAATCAACTCAATTTATGCTCAAATTATCAAGAAAAATTAGAACTCACTTTTTTTTAAGAAATCCTCATTGGCATCTTACCAGAAATCAAATGAAGCAAACAACTCAAACCAACACCAACCAAGCCAAGCAATAATACGATAATATAAACAAAGAATAAAAGTGAAATACATATCTAGTCGCACCCCCTCTCCCAAACTTATTACAGAACAACAAGTTCAAAAATAAGTTTGGAGGAAAGACTAAACACAAGATATGTAGGTCATTACTCATAGTATACCATGCTTAAAGAAGTTGGTGTGACGAAACTTAAAATCTATATCTTCCAAGATATGTTGTGAACTTCTCCACAAAAAAAAGAAACAAAATAAAGAAAACAAAAAGAAACAAAGAAAAAGAAAAAGAAAAACAAAAAGCAGAAAATAGTTGGGTTACCTCCCAACTAGTGTTTAATTTAACGTTTAGAGATCGATGATACCTCATGGGAGAAACATGCTTACCTTTAGCAATATTGAAGAACATGTTTACCTTTGGGAATCTTGAGAAACATGCTTACCTTTGGGAATCTTGGGCTTTTGTACAGAGTCATAAAGCGATATGGTCAAGTGCTCATCCTTCATCTAAAGATGATGTCTCCATTCGTCACATCAATCAAAGCTCTAAAAACGATCGACCAAGAATCAACGGAGGAAACTCATCTTCTGTCATGTTAAGAACCAAGAAATATGTAAGGAAGATGAACTTGTTAACCTTCACAAGGACATCTTCGACTGTGCCTTTAGGATGCATCATCGATCGATCCACCATATGAAGAACTACAGGGGTCGGCTTGAGATTTCCAATTCCCAATTGATTTAAGATAGAGAGAGGCATCAAATTGACATCAACCCCTAAATTACATAAATCTTTGGAAAAAAATCACCCCCTCCCCCAATCTCGCAAACAATCATGAAGATACCTGGATCTTCCTGTTTCGATAGTAGCTTCATTGGCAACACGATACAACACTTCTCAGTTAATGGAATTATCTCATTTTTATCACACTTTCTCTTGGGAGAGACAACTTCCTTCACATCTTTTCCATGCAATGCGTCAAGTGGGGACTTCTCGACGTTCACCTTTTTGCACATCACTGTACTTTTCAACCATCTCCACCTTAGCCAATCGTTGAAGAAACAGATTTTTAGGGACGTAAACCCTTGGGGGAACAAGAGCCTTGTATGGTTCATCACACGAAGATCGTGTTCCTTGCCTACCTTATTTTCACTCGAAGTTACAATGCCTGCAGAAACTGTGTTGCATTGGCTCTTTGGATCGACTTCTATGTTGCTAGGAAATTGGCCCGGCCGTGCAGCTGCTTGATTCGCCATCTGACCCACTTGAGTCTCAAACATCTTCATCTGCTTAGAAAAAGCAGATCTAATGGACTCCAAACTAGTCATTATGTTATTCTGTTGTGCAAATGAAATTTGACTGCTGCGCCACTTATTGGAGCTTCTCCTCAAGCGACGCCTCCATGGGCTCATTGATGACTCATCCACTAGAGACAGAAAAATCAAGCAAAAACCGCAAGGCGTTGTTTGGGTTGACATATGAGAAATTTGGATGATTCTTGTAGCTATGATGATATGGCAGATTGGCTCCTTTGATGTCCTTGAAAATCTTGTCGATTGTGCATGTATTGGCTCTGGTAGTTGATAAAGTCGACATCTTCATATCGCGGTGGCTCGAGCTGATATAGATGGTGTGTGCTTGGTGCCGCTATTTGTGCCCTTTTCTCGGCCTCATATTGCATTTGAAGAAGTTTGTACTTTTCCATAAGATCATAGCTCTCTTCCTTCACAGATGCAACCTTTCTCGTTAAGCTCCGATCATTCAGTCGTTGATAATTGTTGGAGGTCATCTCCTCAATCACCCTATATGCCTTTTTGGTATCTCAGTACAGAAGACATCCTCCAGCTGTAGCATCCACCATGCTCTTTGTGAGACAAGTCAAACTATTGTAGAAGTTAATAATTTGTTGATCTTTTGTGAAACCATGTTGAGGGAAACGTCTGAATAACTCTCAAAATCTTCCTCAAACATCATGTATCGTCTCATCCCCTATCTGAGCAAAGTTTGAAATCTCCAATATGATTTTCTGAGCCTTAGCATGAGAAAAGTATTTGGCCAGAAACACCTTGCAAATCTCATCACACATAATTAGGGTCCGATCAATACCCTTAAACCAATCACTAATACGATCCCTGAGTGAGAATCTGAACATCCACATCCTGATAACATCTGGAGGCACTCTGTTCTGCTTCATTGTTGCGGCTCCACTAAATTGCTCCGCTTGCACCATATTGTTGAGCCCCAATTTCAACTCAAAAGTGTTGACTTGAATAGTTGGCCCATATCCGCCTCTGTGAAATTGACCAACTTGAGGTTCATACATGTAATTGAGTGGTGGCAGTGGTTGAGGAGGTTGTCCGCATCTGTTGGCCTTTGCAAGTTGTCGCTTCAGCTCTGCTATCTTGCGCATAATTTGCGTGAGATCAAAATCATCAGTTGCCATAGCTTGCTCTATTTTCTCCGTTTGTCTCGCTTGCGCTGCTTCTCAATCTAAAAATTCAGAGGCACTAGATGGTCCTTCCCTTGGGATCTTGTAATCATGCACGCTTGAAGCATCAGTCAAAAATCAAAAGCTAATAAATAAAAATAAAATAAAATAAATGCCTCAAATAATGTCTAAGTGCTAGGAGAAATATCACGGTGCTATCTAGCACAGGCCCCGAAAACGAAGCCAAAAAGTTGATCACTAATTTACTAGTAGAAAAACTCCAACTAATACAGTGTAAGTGTAGAATATATAGCAAGCAGAATATCGTATCCACAAGGACTGACAAACAAACAAAAAACACAATGAATAATCCTAACAAATACTAGATCAATATCCAAGCAAATATAAATATAATGATGAACTAGGACTAGACTCAAGACTAAACAAATAAATAAAATCAGATAAACATATCCCATAAATAAATGACTGGTCCGAGGGAATGTATTTATGCTAATTAAACCTGTGAATTTAACATATTAACTCAATTATCAATTTTAATCTAACCCTGATGAAAGATCACAATCTTATTCATAATCTTCTCTAACTAACAACTATGAAAGTTACTCCCCATGTCCCAATAAAAGTGACCGCATCATTATATATGTTTGTCCCGCTATATGTGGCCCAAACCTAAAATAGAACGGTTTTGGGCTGAATTAAGTCCACTTAATTAAGAATTAGTGCAACCTATTTAATAAACCTTTCTCCGCCTCTTTGCATCATTCTAACCCTAGCTGCCTATTTTAACTTAGCCTCTTCTGATAATTCTCTCTCAAATTTTCTGTCAGCCGCAACCATGAAAAAAGAGAGAACTTTCAACTCTCTGACGGCGACCTTGATTCTTTAGGGTCAGATGTCTCTCTGGGCGACGTCGTCGTCGCCAACCCACTTCTCTCAAAATCTCTGTGGGTGCAACCCCTTGTCTGTTTTTTTCCCCCAAAAAAAAACACCCGCGAGGAAGAACAAAGGTACATCAGATAGACAACATACATAGATGTAGCCCAAAAGTGACTACACCCGGAAGATAAACAGAACCAAATCAAAAAGGGAACAGCCCAACACGATCTAACTAACATCATAAAAACGGAATTCTAAAGTTCGAATAACCAAGCTGGTCTATCCTAACATTCCTTGTCTATTTCTAGCTATGCGATTTAATCTGCTTCAAGGTCGTGGGGTTTCTTGTGCTGATATGGGGGTCAAATTTAAGAAAGTGTGATATTTGATCAAAGATATAAATTTTTTTTTTACTGAAGTCAAAATTTTAGTGAAGATAAGATTTTGATTGTGAGGAAGAGCCATATGTATATATATATATATATATATATATATATATATATATATATATATATATATATATATATATATATATATATAGGGTTGCATTCAACAAGAAAGTACCCCTTAGATAGAAAAAAAGGAAGAAATCTATACCATTAATTTAATCAAATCGGACGACGCTGATTTGACAAATCTTTAACTTTCAATTAATTATAAGAATATGAAATTATTAGATTTACACTCGTAAAGGCTATTGTTGTAAAATACACTATCTTGTAATCTTGGAAAATTTATGGAATCGCGGATCTTTCTCAATTTTCCCATGAAAATGGTTGTCGAAATAGTTTTCCCCGGATCTTTGAGTCTGCCGATTTCATATGTTATTACCTTTTCATATTTGTGTCAGGCTCCAATCATTTTCCACTGGTATGAGGATGGATAGACCCAAAGTTGAAGGTGCAGGTTCGACGAAATCAAATTCATTTATTCATTGTGTTCTGTTCGTTCCGATTTCATTTTTTCCGAGTACGAATAGTTCGAGTTTTTCGATCTAATTGATTTTGTATTTCTATCATGCTCCGATAGTTTTCTTGTATGAAGTTTGTAGTTAATTTTGTAGCTCGCACCAGCTGTGCAATTTTAAGCATTTTTTTCCGTTGGTTATGTATAAAATATAACCACTACTGGAGAATTCTTTGAATGTGTGACACTGCTGTAGTGTTCATTATTTTTTGGTTGTTCAGAATATTTCTTTGGTTGTTCAATTTATTCTTTATATTTGTTCAAAATAGTTTTTGTAAAATTATATTGCCATGAATGCAATGTCTGTGTGGTATGTGATGTAGTTGTGAAAACTGAAGCATGAGTTAATAGATTATCATGTGCTATGTGTCACTTGCAGATTTACTTCCATTGCAGTTGCGCGGAACGTTAGTATCCTTGTAGAAGTGAAGCAGAAGTAAAGATCCAAATTTTGTTATTGAAATCAAACATCAGATTGAGAGAGTCAATAGAAATATCAAATTCCTTTAGGATACAAAATTAATTTTGTTCGTTGAAATATATTGTTATGTGCATTGAACAATTGTGTTATGTTCATCATAATTAATAAACTATTCATTGAAAAAATTGAGTTATGTTCATCTAGAAAATGAGATTTATTCATCAAAGTTCAAAGGATATAACTATTTGTTCATATAATATGTAATAAAAATTCATTATACTAAACGAAAATTTGATTTCATCGATTCGGAAAACACTAGCAAAGTTCAAATGATATAACTATTTGTTCAACAAATTACGTTCACATTAGTAAAATATGTTCATCACAATTAATAAATTATTCATTGAAAAAATGAGTTATGTTCATCTAGAAAATGAGATTTGTTCATTAAAGTTCAAAGGATATAACTATTTGTTCATACAAAACATATTAAAAATTTATTATACTAAACGAAAATATAATTTCATCAATCCGGAGAAATCTAGAGTATATTAGCAGCTGGTCATTTCTTGTTCAACATTTCTTTGTTTTCCGAACTTGTTCAACGCATTTATATTGAATGTTCATTGTTGGTATATATTGAGTTCATAAAGTTTAGTGTGTGTAACATGTTGGTTATTATAATGAACTTAGAGTATAATGTAATGAACGTGTAGCTTTTGAACAAATAACCGAAAAATATTTTTTGGTTATTGTAATGAACTTAAAGCATAAAAAGTAATGAACTAATGAACTTATAGTATAAAGTAATGAACTTAAATCGCTGAAGACTACGTAATGCATTACATGCTTAAGGTTAATAATAAAAATAAATACACATTGATTATGGAGAAGATGTAACCAAAATTTTAAGAGAATTAAATAAATTAATGTCATTAATTATTTGTTTCTGAAATATTGTTATAATTGCACATTATATTTAATCTTACAAAGAAATAAAGTTAATGAAATGTGATTCAAAAAAACTTAAAAAGTTTGTAAATTGTAATCGTATGTTTTTAAATAGCGTTTAAAATTTTATGGTGAAAGAATAAAATAAAGCACGTACAAAAAATTAATTAATTATATTAAATAAAAAAAAAGTTGTGCAGAATTAGAATAAATTAGTTTTGTGTATAGTACATAAAGAACAAGAAGAAAGAAGAATCATTAAGTGAATGAAACATAAATTAGAATAAATTAGTTTTGTGTTCAATGAAAATTATTGGCATCAATGAAAATTTGTTTTGAACTTTACGCTATCTTTCAATGAACTTGTTTTAACTTTTAACGAAAGTACTTTATCTTCGCAAAAACAAAAAAGTGGTTGTCCAATGTAAAAGTGAAACAATTGTCGAACAAAAGAACTACTAAAAAACACATTAAACCACATTGTACCACCAGCCGCCCATCTCGCTGATCCAAGCCGCAGGCTCCATAAGTCTACTTTTGTGTGTAATGTTGAATTAGATTTAGGATATTTTTCATCTGGGTTTATGTTCATCGAAGAATTATGTACTGTTTATTAGAAATTGAGTTTTGTTCATCGTCCTAGGTTTTTTCATATGGATTTCTGTTCATCGAAGAACTATACTCGGTTCATTAGAAATTGAGTTTTGTTCATCGTCATGGGTATTTCATTTGGGTTTATGTTCATCGAGGAGTTATGTTCTGTTCATTAGACATTCAGTGTTGTTCATCGAAAAATTGTATCCGTTCGTTTAGAAATTGTGTTATGTTGAAAAATTATATTTTGTTCATTAAAAATTTGTGATTATTCGTGATGTATTATATTCATGAATAATATTATTGATATTTGATTGATAATTGTACAAATATTTAACATAGGATATTTTAAACAAACGTAAAAAATTACGAACATCCAAAAAATATATTCGAATTGTTCTTATTGACATAAAATATTTAACACAAAATATTTGAATTTTTTTCCTGATATAAAATATTTAACATAAAACTTTTCGAATAAGCTTAATAAAATTACGAACATTTAAATAAAATATTCGTTTCTTGTTGACATCACATATTTAACATGAAACATTTCGAATAAGCGTAAAAAAATTATAAACATCTAAATAAAATGTACTTTATTTTACAAATTATGAAAATATTTCCAAATAGAGCAAATTACGTTCGACAAATCAATATAAGCGATTCAAGATAATTATAAAATTGATCATATAAAAAATTATGTAAGATATTTTAGTATGTTGTTTTACATATTATTTATTATAATGATATTTTTCTATGTTAATAAAAATATATACCAAATAATAGACGAATGCATATGCAAATTCAATTAATATAGATTTTGAATTTTAGTTATTTTGTTCAAAAGTAATTAAACATTAATTTTGGAGAAGATGTAACTAAAATTTTAAGAGAATTATATAAACATAAAAAATTGTTTGCTTCTAAAATAGTGTTGAATTGCATATTATATTTAATCGTACAAGAAATAAAATTATTGATAAATCTTGTTTTGAAACTAGGTTAGATGGCCATATTTGGTGAAAGACGTGTTTCTTGTTGTTAAAATGTAACTGAATCATTGAATATATCTCTTAACATTAGTCTTATTTGATTAGCATTAATTTAGGAAACAAACGGATATCATAATTAACAAAATTACATTGATGTCCTTCGGTTAATAATAAAGAGACAATTTTGATATTGAAAATAGACCGATGGATTGCTTCAAATGGATGGCCAAGATCACTTCTTTCTTCTCTCCTACATTTAGTCACTTTTCATTGAACCATTGCCTATATATATATATATATATATATATATATATATATATATATAGGAGGAAGTTATACTAAGAATGCTATCTTTCGTGAGAAATGATAATCATTGAATAATCCAGTATATAGTGTTGAATAAGTTGCTTGTAACGACTGAATAACGAAATTCAATTAATTAGATAGAATTTTCGCTCCCTCCAGGATTCGAACCCAGGTAAAAATGTTATGCAGTCATTACAAGCAGCTTGTTCAACACTATATACTGGCTTATTCAATCATTCTCATTTCTCACGAAAAATAGCATTCTTAGTATAACTCATCCACATATATATATATATATATATATATATATATATATATATATAGGAAGAGGTTCTAATATGTAGTGACCCGCTCTATTATATATTTTAAATCCAGTAATGCGTGTTTATTTTTGTTCATCAGTGAATGAAAACGGTTATTATCCTGATATGAATTCAGCTTATGATCCTGAATTTATATTGTTAAAGCAGTCAATGATATTATTTCAGAGTTATAACTGACTTAGCAAAGTCACGTTATTTATTTAAGCGAGATGGAATTTGATTTTATTTTACTCAGGTCGTGAATTATTTCCGACTCATGAAGTTAATTAAATCTGCGGATTTAATTTAGAATTATTTTTACAGTCTATCGATATTAATATCAAGCAGATACACCATCACACGTTACATATTACAGTTATAAAAATTCTTTCCTATACTCCTATTACCCACCGGCTGCATCATCAAAGGTGAATGAGTAAAAGAAAGAAGAAAATAAATAGGAGAAAGAAAGGAAATAGGGAGGAAATAGGAGAAGAAACAAAAGAGAGAGGAGGCGTGCGTGTGTAAAGCAGCAACAGCTCTGCCACAGCCGCCCAACTCTACCAATCCCCTTCTCCCTACACCCTACCCCTATTCCTTAGCAGCTGCCAGCCGCCCCACTTCACCAATCTGTTAGTCAAAGGTTCTACAATTTTTTCAAGTTTGGCAGCAACTCTTTCCATTTTTACTGCTTGCAGCAACATTCCCTTTTGTCAACATTTGCTGCCAACAACTCTTCCCATATAATCTCATTATCAGCCAGCAACTCCCTCATATTTTCTTTCCTCGTGCGCTGTCATTCAAAGGGGAGGAATTGATTCAGCTGCTGTCAAGCTGGAAGAGTATTTCCCCACTGTATTCAACAACGCCAACCAAAAGAACAAACATTGCAAGGTATTCATTATTTCAATTTATTCAAGTTCCGGCTATATGCAGCATATGCCCAGTTTTAGAAATGCATAGTATGAGAGGAGAAGCATGACCATATTATCGAGATAGAACTCACTAGCAAACCAACAGATTATATGAACTCATTTTTATGAGAAACATAAGCAGAGATAATTACAGCAAGATAGAGAGTAATACTTCCCTCTTATGCTTAGAACCGAGCCATTTGGGGCTCGGCTTAAGACGAGTTCAGCCGAGAGTCGCGAGGGAGAGGAGAGGCTAGATAATTGTCGAACAGAGGGATTTAAGAGAGTGAGAGACAGACGGATTGAAGAGAGAGGGAGGTACCGGCGGCGGTCAGCGAAGCTACCGGCAGCGACTCGCCGGTACTCCAATGGCTTGATGTCGGCTTCACCGGAAAGGGAACTGCGGCGGCCGACACCTCGGCTGGAGGCGTGATCGAGAGAGAGAGAGACCCGAGGACAGCAGCCACGGCGTTACCAAACTGGAGGGGACGAGGCCGACCGGTACCAGGACAA
This sequence comes from Salvia miltiorrhiza, assembly GCF_028751815.1. Classification (NCBI taxonomy): domain Eukaryota; kingdom Viridiplantae; phylum Streptophyta; class Magnoliopsida; order Lamiales; family Lamiaceae; genus Salvia; species Salvia miltiorrhiza. Next base: position 16,382,525 of record NC_080392.1, on the reverse strand, counting down.
CAGCAGCGGATCGGCGAGCCTTTCACTTGCCGCCGGGAGGAACAGCGGCAACAGTCCAAGGGCAGCAGCGGCGCGATGAGGGCGTCGGACACTCCCCTGCTCGCCGGCCTTCACAAGGCGGCGGCGGAACTTCAGCGTGAGGGAGAGAGACCGGAACCGATGGCCGCTGAACAGCCGAGGAAGAGGGCCGATCAGATCTTGGCCGAGAAAGAGAGAGAGCGGCCGGAAGGAGAGGAGGCCGACGGGCTCCAGGCCGGAGCAACGCCGCTCCCAAACGGCGATCGGCCGCCCAATTTCGAAAGGGTAGAAGCAGCAGCAGCAATGATTCCTTGAGAATCAGGGCTCGATGTTGGGGGAGGAAAGAGGACGGCGTCGGGGCTTTGACGCGTCGACAGATGACGCCGGCCGAAGCAAGTGACGGATGAACGGCCGGAGGAGGCGCAGCGACCAGAACTTGGCCGAGAGAGAGAGAGATTGGCTTTGGGGTGAACGGCTCCAACAGAGAGAGAAAGAGGAGGACCGACAGTTTTTGAGAAGAGAGAGAGAGTGGGCTTGATTAATTTTAATTTTATTGGGCTTCTTTCACTTATTTTTTTTATTTGGGCTCTTTTATTTTAATTGGGCTTTCTTTATTGTAATTGGGCCGATTTTAATTACTAATTGGGCTCTGAATTTATTTCAGTTGGGCCTTGGTTAATTTATTTCAGTTGGGCCTTATTTATTTTACTCAAATGGGCCTCTATTACATTATTTCATTGGGCCGAATTTATTTAAATTGAAGCCCATCTATTTTATTGGGCTGTTATATTATCTTCGTTGGACCTCATTTGATTTATTTAATTGAGCCCAGCTAATCAAATTATTTATTTATTGGGCTAAGATTTATTTAATTACTTGAGCCGATGAATTATTTCAATTGGGCCTCTCATGTTAATTATTCAAGCCCACTTCTATTTAATTAATTATTAGGCTGCCTTATGTTGAGCCTTTTAATTATTTAATCTTATAACATTACTTGTTCCTATTTATTAAGCCCGATTAATTATGAGGTTATAAAGTGAATAAGCTGAAGTATTTATTTATTTTCTATTGACTACGAGGAGCGGGGGTTTATTTAATTGACGGATTAGAACACCCCGAAGAGAAAGGATTAATTTTTGTTAATTATCCGGCTTCATGAGACAAGACTTAGCTTTTATTTAAATCCGATAATCTGGATTAACAATAGAAATTCCCTGATTAGTATCTCAGAATAATAGTTCATGCATACGAGATTCATGCATAGTTAAATTACGCATTCTCATTTAATTGAGAATTTTCCCTCGATTTAAAGTCTTACGTTATTTTCTCGGATTAAAGGTTGAGCGCAAGAATAAGAGCTCGTCAAGGAGTCACTAATCTGTAGCAAAGCTTTGCTATCAGGTGGGTTTACTTTCATATATATCAAATGAGTTTAATGTTATGTTTGAACAGCTATTTCATTGCAAAATCATTGAACTGAAAATTATTTCAAGTATTGTCTTGCCATAAAATGTTTCAATTTCAGTATGATATCTATCTGATGTGGCTTTGCCAAGTTATATAATCGAATTCGGGTCCTGAGCAGTTGATAGCTATCCTGCCAGGGCTAGTGTACACCAGTGACCGTGAGTCATCTAGCGGGTTGGCCGGTCAAGTGACCGTGAGAGGTGGCCACCTCTCCGGCACACAGTTCCAGATATGATAGATTACAAGAGAACTTAGACTGCAGTCGAACTTTAAGAATCACAACTGAATTTAGTAAGCTTGGGCCTTTTTAGCGAAAAACCCATTGCTGTACTGTTTATGATGGCATGACAATTTAAATCTTTACGAAGCATGTTATATTTCATAGTAGGCATATGTGCCCACTGAGTACCTTTGTACTCAGCCCTGCATGTATTTCTAAATGTGCAGGTTGAGCAGTAGACGATGGTGATGAAGTGACGAGTGGAATCCTCTTTTGTCGCAATATTATATGCTATGAAAAACTCTAGGGTTACATGTCTTCATACATGTAATCAGAACCTTATTCCGCTGCGTACTCAGAAGTTTTATGTTATTTTGGCTAAGTCAGAGTTATCTGAACTTATTAGTTATTTGAGTCTATACGACTAAACCTCTGTTATATTATAAATATCCCTTTTTTTTTAAATGATGAAATGCAATTCTTCCTTGTTTGATTATCCCCTTTCTACCCCGCTTCTAATCTCCCTCCATTAGTCACGGTTTCCCCGACTTAATTATCCTTAATTATGTCCGGTCGTGACAGAGTGGTATCAGAGCAAATGACCTGCTCTGAACCCTAGAGTTAACCCATTTTTCTAGTATGATCACTAGTATATATGAGTCAGTCAACCAAAGCTCATCACTTCATCACATCGTCATGCTCAGCAAGAAAGAAGGTGGTAATGATTTTAAAACATTGAGAAGTTCACGTTCTATATGAATGTACTGATGCTTACATTCAAGTTTTATGCTTTATTGATTGATTAGATATCTCAATGAACTTAGATGCATTAAGAATGCATGATCACTGTTACGAGAAGAACAATAGAAGCTAGAAACTCAGTTATATTTCACTATAGCCATGGTGAAGAGCTAAGAAAGAGGAAGATAATCCAATGAAAGCAGTGCAAGCAGAGTGCTACGCACGAATCACTGAAGCAGGCATAGTTCTTCATTCAGGTTGTTCACGCGAGACGGAGCACCTAATCGACTATTGCCTTCGATGATAGTTTAAGTACAATATTGCTTATAAGTGATGAGTGCGACTGATGTAATCAGTTAGCTAATCCCTAATAAGCTGAGACTCGCTTCTAGCCTCGATTATCACTAGCTATGGCTAAAGGATAACCTTCATGATTCATGTATGAACTTCAGAGTTAGACTTACGAGGGGTCAAAATGCTTTGTATATGATGTTATAATATTACGATCAAAGCTATCAGCTTATAGTTTCAGATATTCGGAACCATTCTACTTACAGTACCTATCATATTAGATGAGGACACGACTGAGAATCCCTATTGATTATGATCACCTACTACAAATTGGAAAGACGAGATGTGATATGGGTACTAGCAGTTACCAACCATTATGATTGATCATAAAAGTCTACGCCAGTGCGTAAGACATGAGAAGCTCTCTAAGATGGTTCAGAGTTTAATAATAGCTAGAAGCGCCGACAGTGGATCGATGCTGAAACAAATGAATTAAGATTCTAATGAGACCCTAAGGATATACTCAAGATAAGTATATATACCTTAACCTATCGAGGACATCGCCTCAGTTAGAACGTCTTGGATTATGCATTTAGTCTGGTAGCCGCAATGAGAGCATTGACTAAAGTCATTCCATGACTTAGCATTACACATGGAGACACATACCCTATAAAGGTGCTCAGATGAGCAAAAGCTATTTCCTTATTGAATGCGTGATGATTCAGAAGGTCTTTTGCAAAAACACGGAAGAGTGTTTCAAATTATATGGTTGCATTTCAAGCGCTATGTGAAGGAACACTAAGTACTAGAAGTACTACATTAAGATCATATAGAGGAACATTGTTGAGTAAGGTCGAGCCTACCTTATTTCGCCTATAGAAGATGTTTAAGGATTGCATTAAACTAGGAGGCAGACTCCAAGTTTGAGAAGCTCTAGAATATTCTCAAGGACATGTTCAAGATATTAAGAAGAAAGTAGTGATTTTAGACCAAATATACCTTTTGCAGCCAAGGAACAAGAGTTGCCAAGTTCGGAAAAGTATTTCCGAATGACTGAGAAGTAGTTGTGTCGGACCTGGCCAGTCCACATGGCCAAAATCTCAGTAGTCGTCATATATAGGTCTTTAAACCTATATATTTTAAACCTTCATCTGAAAAGCCAAACGGGTTCAGACTATTAGGTCATTTCGTTTCGACCTTTCAGTCAATTCATTTCTACCCTATGGTTATTCATTTTCAATTGTTTGGCAAATTATTGAAACACTTTGCCTAATTGCCATTTGTGATTTGAATCATTGCGATCTACTAGCTGTTGGTAGATTTCTGTGACCCAAGGATAAACAGATACTCATCAGATTAAATCAGTCAAACATGTATGCTTCAACCCAAGGGTCAAGCACATAATGCATACAGACAATCTCTTATGCATTTAGTAGGACGTTATTTGTGTATTTCGAAAACGATGATCATTTCGATGCTTTTGTATGCCCCTATGTTGGCTTAGTTATTTTGACTAGTATTAGTACGGAGACGCGAAACCTTGGGGCGTTCCGTGACTGAGCTCTTTCATGATGAATTTGCAAGATAGCCAGTTCATCATGTATAATGCTTGAATAGATCACCAGATCTATATTCAAATGTTGATGAAATAGTCCTCATTGATACTAATTTCCCATGTCTATATAGCGACCCTATTAGTCTTTTGCGGCAAGTCACTTCCGCTATGTTATTTATATACCTTCATGAGAAAAAGTACGAGCGAGATTCGAGAATCAAGAAAGCAATTTACAGAATTGATGATATGCATCTGTGGTGACTATATGTCGACTCATCGGAATGCCAACAAAGCAAAGACGTCCGAGAGAAGGGGAAAGAATTCCCTGAAATGAAGGAAGAGGCCCAGAAACAGGGCCAGAACTATAAATAGTCCCACCACCTGTTCAGCCAGAACGGCGGATTGAGGAATTATTCTTGCGACAGAACCCACCTACCTTCAACGGGACAGGAGACCCGGCAGAAGCTGAAACTTGGGTTCGCACTATTGAGCGCATTTTCAACTTCCTGCGTTGCACCCACCAAGAGCGCCTGACTTGTATGTCCTTTCAGTTGACTGGGTCAGCTGATTTCTGGTGGGAAGTAAGGATGAAAACGATGACACCAGAGCAGTTAGAAAACCTGACATGGGAACAATTCAAAGCCGGTATATATGACAAATATATACCCAAGAGCTACCGCAAGAAGAAGGAAGCTGAATTTTACAATCTAAAGCAAGGGAAGATGTCGGTAACTCAATACGACAGGATGTTCTGCGATATGTCTAGATATGCGCCGGAACAAGTTGACACAGATGAGAAGATGGCTGAAAAGTTTTGTGCCGGTCTGAGGCACGAGATTAGGATGGCATTGGCAAGCCACGGAGGATTGTCCTACACAGAGTCGCTCAGCCGAGCATTAGACATTGAGTCAGCCATGCCAGGAGAAAGACTTGCAATTGTACCTGCGCCAGCACCTCCACATGATCAAAGTTATAATCAGAATTTCAAAGGAAAGAGGAGATGGGACAACAGTAACCCGAACCAAGGCGAGAAGAGGCCATGGCAGGGACGGGTCTTCCAGTCACAGGGCTATGGAAACCAGGGCGCACCGAAACAGATGGGAAATAACCAACAGAGGGCCCCACCTTGCCTCAAATGTAACAAAAGTCATGTGGGAATCTGTAAGGCCGGCAGTGATAGTTGCTATATCTGCAACCAGAAGGGGCACTATGCAAACCGGTGCCCGAATAAGCAACACGGAACGGGTTCAAGGCCGAACCCACCTATCCAGGCTCTGCATCTGCGAGCAATCCAAGCTTATCCTCAACCAAACCCAGGGCAGCAACTGCAACAGTATCAGCAACCCCAGTTTCAGCAGTTACAGTCGTTTCGGCCACAACAGCAACAGCCGTTTCAGCCACAACCACGTCGACAACAGCAACGACAGCAAAAACCACAGAGAGGGCCTCGTCATGTTAGAGCCTATGCTATGAGGCAGAAGCAGCCCGTGAACAACCATGGAAACCTGGCAGGCATGGGCATGCTACTCAATACTCCTGTTGTACTTCTATTTGATACGGGCGCATCGCATACTTTCATTTCAAGTACATGTGTCGACACCTTAAAACTTAAAATGGAAAGAGCTGACCAGGAGTTGAGTATATCATCACCTATAGGAGGGATGACGACAGTAGATCATGTGTGTTTGAACCTAGAACTGAACATAGGGTCACTCAAGATTGTAGTGAACAACTCGTATGTTATACCGATGGGAGATGTGGACATAATCCTAGGAATGGACTGGCTAGCCGAGAACTATGCCACCATCCTTTGTAACGAAAGACGGATATCGTTTCGACCCCCAGGAAGAGAGCTGTCACATTTCCACGGAATTAGCATGGGGAGAAGAAAGATGATCATCTCCGCCCTACAAGCAACGAAAATGATGAAGAAAGGATACCCAGCTTACCTCGTATACTTGCACGGAGAACTGGGAACTGAAAGGAGCATAGAAGATGTAGCAATTGTACGGGACTTTTCAGAAGTATTTCCAGAGATTCTGCCAGGGCCACCACCAGACAGACCAATTGAGTTTACCATTGATTTAGAGCCCGGGGTAGCTCCCATATCAAAGGCACCGTACCGGATGGCTCCTAAAGAGTTGGAAGAACTCAAGATACAACTGCAAGAACTTTTGGAACTTGGATTCATTAGGCCAAGTGTATCACCTTGGGGTGCACCCGTACTTTTCGTGAAGAAAAAGGATGGCACATTGCGAATGTGCATAGACTATAGAGAACTGAACAAAGTGACACTCAAGAACAAATATCCTTTACAAAGGATAGATGACCTCTTCGACCAGCTCAAGGGAGCAAGCGTGTTCTCGAAGATTGATTTGCGGTCTGGTTATCACCAGCTGAAGATTCGACCAGAAGACGTACTTAAGACAGCGTTTCGAACTAGGTATGGCCACTACGAATTTGTAGTTGTGCCATTTGGGCTAACTAATGCGCCAGCCGTGTTCATGGACCTCATGAATCGAGTGTTCCATCCGTACTTAGACAAATTTGTCTTGGTATTCATAGATGACATCATGATCTACTCGAAGAACGAGAAAGACCATGAGGAACATCTGAGAATTGTCCTAGAAACGTTGAGGACGGAGCGCCTTTAAGCCAAATTCAGCAAGTGCGAGTTTTGGCTCAGCGAAGTCACGTTTTTAGGACATATTGTGTCATCAGAAGGGATTAAAGTGGACCCTGAGAAAGTGCAAGCGGTGCGCGAATGGAGATCGCCTACTAACCCTAATGAGATAAGAAGTTTCTTAGGATTGGCATGTTACTATCGGAGGTTTATGGAAGGATTTTCAAAAAAATTGCAAGGCTAATGACGCAACTACTCAGGAAGGGAATAAAATTTTCTTGGATAGAGGAGTGCGAGAAGAGCTTCCAAGAACTCAAGGAAAAGTTGACTACGGCACCAGTGTTAGCCGTCCCAACAGCTGATAAGGAATACGTGATCTACACAGACGCGTCCAAAAATGGACTTGGCTGCGTGCTGATGCAAGAAAGAAGAGTGATAGCATATGCGTCACGACAGCTTAGACCACATGAACTGAACTATCCGACCCATGATCTAGAATTGGCTGCAGTGGTACACGCACTGAAGATTTGGAGACATCACCTATATGGAGTTAGGTGCGAGATATTTACGGACCACAAATGCCTGAAATACTTTTTCGAGCAAAAGGACCTTAATATGAGACAAAGGAGATGGCTCGAACTAGTGAAGGATTATGACTGTGGTATTAACTATCACCCGGGTAAGGCCAATGTAGTAGCTGATGCATTGAGCCGTAAGACTCAATCTAGGTTGGGATGCCTCGTCACCCAAAAGAATGAGCTCATAAAAGAGTTTGGAAAAATGAGCATAGAAGTGGTTAAACCACCAGGGACGATAGCAAGCGTTGTTGCAACGATACCTAGCTTGAGAAAGATGATTGTAGAAGCACAAAGAAAAGACGAGAAAATGGAAAAGCTAAGGGAAGCAGTAAGGAAAGGAGGCGTCAAGAATTATCAAGAAGCATCAGATAATGCTATCCTCTTTGAGGGAAGGATATGCATTCCCCACGATGATGAGCTTAAGGATAAAATCATGAGTGAAGCTCATGATACCCCTTATATTGTCCACCCAGGCAGTACTAAGATGTATCAAGATCTAAAGAAGCATTTTTGGTGGGAAGGCATGAAAAGAGACATAGCATCCTTTGTAGAGAGATGTCTAGCTTGCCAACAAGTGAAGGCCCTACACCAAAGGCCATATGGAAAGCTACAACCATTGGAAATCCCAGAATGGAAGTGGGAGCACATAGCAATGGATTTTGTGACCAGTTTGCCCAAAACAAAGAGAGGAAACACTGCCATTTGGGTAATAGTGGATCGACTCACAAAATGTGCTCATTTTATACCAATACCGATCACACACGGGTCAGACAAGCTAGCTCAGTTGTATGTTCGAGAGATTGTACGCTTACACGGTGTACCCGTGTCAATCACTTCAGACCGAGACTCAAAATTTACTTCTAGATTTTGGATGAGCTTACAAAAGGAGTTAGGCACGAGGTTAAATTTCAGCACCGCCTTTCACCCGCAGACAGACGGGCAGTCTGAAAGGACAATTCAGACCCTCGAAGATATGTTGATAACGGTGGTGTTAGACAGGGGTGGAAGTGGGGAAGCAATGCTGCCGTTGATTGAATTTGCCTATAATAACAGTTACCAGGCGACTATCGATATGGCACCATATGAGGCATTATATGGAAGAAAATGTAGATCACCGCTTTATTGGGATGAAGTGGGTGAGAGAAAAGTTTTAGGACCAGACATGGTCAATGAGATGGTTGAGATAGTCCGCCAGATCAGAGGGCGAATAAAGGAGGCACAAGATAGACAGAAATCTTACGCTGATGCACGTCGAACTGAGTTATGTTTTGAAATAGGAGACAAGATCTTCCTAAAGGTATCTCCTACCAAGGGGATAACTAGGTTTGGTGTCAAGGGAAAACTTAGGCCTCGATTCGTAGGACCTTATGAGATTTTGGAGAGAATAGGCCCAGTAGCCTATAGGTTGGCATTACCGCCAAGTTTTGGAAACGTTCACAATGTTTTCCACGTATCACAACTCAGAAAATACGTTTTCGATCCAAAGTACATAATCTACCAAGAAGAAATGATCCTTTGCCCAGACTTGAGCTATGAAGAGAGACCAGAGGCCATTCTAGATCGAAAAGTGCAACAACTCAGGAATAAGGCAATCACATCAGTGAAAGTCTTATGGAGACACCACGGACAAGAGGAAGCCACGTGGGAACTTGAAGACAAAATGAAGGAGAAATATCCCGAATTGTTTTAGAAGAAATATGCAAATTTCGGGACGAAATTTTTTTTAAGAGGGGTAGTATGTAGTGACCCGCTCTATTATATATTTTAAATCCAGTAATGCGTGTTTATTTTTGTTCATCAGTGAATGAAAACGGTTATTATCCTGATATGAATTCAGCTTATGATCCTGAATTTATATTGTTAAAGCAGTCAATGATATTATTTCAGAGTTATAACTGACTTAGCAAAGTCACGTTATTTATTTAAGCGAGATGGAATTTGATTTTATTTTACTCAGGTCGTGAATTATTTCCGACTCATGAAGTTAATTAAATCTGCGGATTTAATTTAGAATTATTTTTACAGTCTATCGATATTAATATCAAGCAGATACACCATCACACGTTACATATTACAGTTATAAAAATTCTTTCCTATACTCCTATTACCCACCGGCTGCATCATCAAAGGTGAATGAGTAAAAGAAAGAAGAAAATAAATAGGAGAAAGAAAGGAAATAGGGAGGAAATAAGAGAAGAAACAAAAGAGAGAGGAGGCGTGCGTGTGTAAAGCAGCAACAGCTCTGCCACAGCCGCCCAACTCTACCAATCCCCTTCTCCCTACACCCTACCCCTATTCCTTAGCAGCTGCCAGCCGCCCCACTTCACCAATCTGTTAGTCAAAGGTTCTACAATTTTTTCAAGTTTGGCAGCAACTCTTTCCATTTTTGCTGCTTGCAGCAACATTCCCTTTTGTCAACATTTGCTGCCAACAACTCTTCCCATATAATCTCATTATCAGCCAGCAACTCCCTCATATTTTCTTTCCTCGTGCGCTGTCATTCAAAGGGGAGGAATTGATTCAGCTGCTGTCAAGCTGGAAGAGTATTTCCCCACTATATTCAACAACGCCAACCAAAAGAACAAACATTGCAAGGTATTCATTATTTCAATTTATTCAAGTTCCGGCTATATGCAGCATATGCCCAGTTTTAGAAATGCATAGTATGAGAGGAGAAGCATGACCATATTATCGAGATAGAACTCACTAGCAAACCAACAGATTATATGAACTCATTTTTATGAGAAACATAAGCAGAGATAATTACAGCAAGATAGAGAGTAATACTTCCCTCTTATGCTTAGAACCGAGCCATTTGGGGCTCGGCTTAAGACGAGTTCAGCCGAGAGTCGCGAGGGAGAGGAGAGGCTAGATAATTGTCGAACAGAGGGATTTAAGAGAGTGAGAGACAGACGGATTGAAGAGAGAGGGAGGTACCGGCGGCGGTCAGCGAAGCTACCGGCAGCGACTCGCCGGTACTCCAATGGCTTGATGTCGGCTTCACCGGAAAGGGAACTGCGGCGGCCGACACCTCGGCTGGAGGCGTGATCGAGAGAGAGAGAGACCCGAGGACAGCAGCCACGGCGTTACCAAACTGGAGGGGACGAGGCCGACCGGTACCAGGACAACAGCAGCGGATCGGCGAGCCTTTCACTTGCCGCCGGGAGGAACAGCGGCAACAGTCCAAGGGCAGCAGCGGCGCGATGAGGGCGTCGGACACTCCCCTGCTCGCCGGCCTTCACAAGGCGGCGGCGGAACTTCAGCGTGAGGGAGAGAGACCGGAACCGATGGCCGCTGAACAGCCGAGGAAGAGGGCCGATCAGATCTTGGCCGAGAAAGAGAGAGAGCGGCCGGAAGGAGAGGAGGCCGACGGGCTCCAGGCCGGAGCAACGCCGCTCCCAAACGGCGACTGGCCGCCCAATTTCGAAAGGGTAGAAGCAGCAGCAGCAATGATTCCTTGAGAATCAGGGCTCGATGTTGGGGGAGGAAAGAGGACGGCGCCGGGGCTTTGACGCGTCGACAGATGACGCCGGCCGAAGCAAGTGACGGATGAACGGCCGGAGGAGGCGCAGCGACCAGAACTTGGCCGAGAGAGAGAGAGATTGGCTTTGGGGTGAACGGCTCCAACAGAGAGAGAAAGAGGAGGACCGACAGTTTTTGAGAAGAGAGAGAGAGTGGGCTTGATTAATTTTAATTTTATTGGGCTTCTTTCACTTATTTTTTTTATTTGGGCTCTTTTATTTTAATTGGGCTTTCTTTATTGTAATTGGGCCGATTTTAATTACTAATTGGGCTCTGAATTTATTTCAGTTGGGCCTTGGTTAATTTATTTCAGTTGGGCCTTATTTATTTTACTCAAATGGGCCTCTATTACATTATTTCATTGGGCCGAATTTATTTAAATTGAAGCCCATCTATTTTATTGGGCTGTTATATTATCTTCGTTGGACCTCATTTGATTTATTTAATTGAGCCCAGCTAATCAAATTATTTATTTATTGGGCCAAGATTTATTTAATTACTTGAGCCGATGAATTATTTCAATTGGGCCTCTCGTGTTAATTATTCAAGCCCACTTCTATTTAATTAATTATTAGGCTGCCTTATGTTGAGCCTTTTAATTATTTAATCTTATAACATTACTTGTTCCTATTTATTAAGCCCGATTAATTATGAGGTTATAAAGTGAATAAGCTGAAGTATTTATTTATTTTCTATTGACTACGAGGAGCGGGGGTTTATTTAATTGACGGATTAGAACACCCCGAAGAGAAAGGATTAATTTTTGTTAATTATCCGGCTTCATGAGACAAGACTTAGCTTTTATTTAAATCCGATAATCTGGATTAACAATAGAAATTCCCTGATTAGTATCTCAGAATAATAGTTCATGCATACGAGATTCATGCATAGTTAAATTACGCATTCTCATTTAATTGAGAATTTTCCCTCGATTTAAAGTCTTACGTTATTTTCTCGGATTAAAGGTTGAGCGCAAGAATAAGAGCTCGTCAAGGAGTCACTAATCTGTAGCAAAGCTTTGCTATCAGGTGGGTTTACTTTCATATATATCAAATGAGTTTAATGTTATGTTTGAACAGCTATTTCATTGCAAAATCATTGAACTGAAAATTATTTCAAGTATTGTCTTGCCATAAAATGTTTCAATTTCAGTATGATATCTATCTGATGTGGCTTTGCCAAGTTATATAATCGAATTCGGGTCCTGAGCAGTTGATAGCTATCCTGCCAGGGCTAGTGTACACCAGTGACCGTGAGTCATCTAGCGGGTTGGCCGGTCAAGTGACCGTGAGAGGTGGCCACCTCTCCGGCACACAGTTCCAGATATGATAGATTACAAGAGAACTTAGACTGCAGTCGAACTTTAAGAATCACAACTGAATTTAGTAAGCTTGGGCCTTTTTAGCGAAAAACCCATTGCTGTACTGTTTATGATGGCATGACAATTTAAATCTTTACGAAGCATGTTATATTTCATATTATGCATATGTGCCCACTGAGTACCTTTGTACTCAGCCCTGCATGTATTTCTAAATGTGCAGGTTGAGCAGTAGACGATGGTGATGAAGTGACGAGTGGAATCCTCTTTTGTCGCAATATTATATGCTATGAAAAACTCTAGGGTTACATGTCTTCATACATGTAATCAGAACCTTATTCCGCTGCGTACTCAGAAGTTTTATGTTATTTTGGCTAAGTCAGAGTTATCTGAACTTATTAGTTATTTGAGTCTATACGACTAAACCTCTGTTATATTATAAATATCCCTTTTTTTTTAAATGATGAAATGCAATTCTTCCTTGTTTGATTATCCCCTTTCTACCCCGCTTCTAATCTCCCTCCATTAGTCACGGTTTTCCCGACTTAATTATCCTTAATTATGTCCGGTCGTGACATAATAAAAACCTCTATTAAAATGAGAACTAGGAACCTAATCTTGACCTTTTAAATATTAGATCTAATGGTTAGGATTTAGTCAACAAAAGAAACTGTGCATCTATTATATTTTACTGTGCACTTAAAAAATATGCAATTTATGCAATTGAAACCAACAATGCAAAATACTCAAGCAAATCGAAATTGTGCATCTATGCAATTGAAACTGTGCATCTATGCAATCGAAATTGTGCATATGTAGTTTAATCACAGCCCTCTATTTATTTAAATCAATGACTTTAAATTGGTTCCTAGTTTTCATGTTAAGAGGGGTTTTTATATTAACCCTACCCTATATATATATATATATATATATATATATATATATATATATATATATACATGGGAGAGTTCAATGGAGACCACTCCCTTAGATAAAGAATAAAGACCAAATCATGTGTGTCGATTTTGTTTAATCTAATGGTGATCATTCATCTGATTAAGATTATTAATTTTTGGTTATTTTATTTAATAAAGGTAGGTATGTAATTATTGCACTAAATATATCTAATAAAATCTTTTATTTATGGAATATCCGTTTGTTACGTGAATAACGCATTCACAGAACAAATGAATATACTAATGTTCGTCGATATGTTTGTATAAAAATAAATGAACATACTAATTTTCGTCGATATTTTCGTATAGAAACAAATGAACATACTAATTTTCAACATACTAATATTCGTTGATATGTTCGTCAATTTGTTCGTATAAAAACAAATGAACATACTAATGTTCATCGATACGTTCGTCGAAATAGATCAGGTCCCAGAATGGGAATAGAGGAATTTCTGGGATTTGTTAAATAAATGCTAATCACCTATTTTTAATTACATGAAAAATTAAATCCGGATGCAATCTGGATCATTGATTGGGATTCAATGAATGGCCTGATTTGGTCTTTATTCTCTATCTAGGGGAGTAGTTGTCATAGAATGCAACCATATATATATATATATATATATATATATATATATATATATATAGGGTTTGATTATACTAAGAATGGACTTTTAAGTAAGTATAGAGAATGAATCTCAACCCTTGATTACTCCAAATGTAGCGGATGACATTTTTTCAAAATTTTAATTTATGGTCAACTAATCTGCATTTTAACCGAATTAATTGCTATTTTTTATTTGAATAAGGGCATAAATGAAATTCACTCCATACGGATCTTTCATCTTCTTCATCATATCCCAAGATTCACGCTGCAATTAAACACAAACCTATCGTATTGCTTCGTCTTCTTGGTTTTTTTTTATCTTGCTTTTTCAATCATTTTTATTTATATTTTCGCTGCACATGGGAGACTTTGGCTACTTGTTCGATCGGCGGCTGGAGCTTTTCGGTTGGAATCGAGTTTGTTGGCTGCTTGTTCGAACGGCGGCGGTTTGGGCAATGTTACAGACGGCGGTGGTTGGAACGAAATTGTGGGCGGCGGTTGTTGGTCAATCAATTTCTAGGGCTCCTCTTCTTCAAACGGCGCGGTGGTTGTTCAATCAATTTCTAGGGCTCCTCTTCTTCAAACGGCGCAGTGGTTGTTCGAACTTTCTAGGGCTGCAGATTTCTTGAAAGGCGGCGGTTTCCACCAATTCCTAGGGCTCGGCATTTTTGAATGAATATTCATTTAGAATTGAATGGATATTCAGTCATTAATTGTATATATTCAGTCACTTGATTGTGGTTGTTCAGTTTATTTTGTTTGCACATATATTTACATTTGATGTGTGGCTGCTCAGTAAGTGCCGAATGAATATTCAGTCATCGAATTGCACGTATTCATTAACTTGATGTGTGGTTGTACACTAAGTACCGAATGAATATTCAGTCATCGAATTGCATGTATTCAGTAACTTGATGTGGTTGTTCAGAATATTCAATCGTAAACGTGTATATATTCAATCATTCTTTACACACATTTATATTTGAACTGCGGATATTCAGTCATTGATAATGAAAGGAATATATCGAACGTATATTCAGTCACTGAATATACACATATACTTCTCTGAACATACAAACATACATATCTGCATATATAATCATATTTATTTGAATACTTATAAAATATATATGAATATTAAAGCCAAAGCCCTCGAATCCGGTCTAACAGTCGCCGCCCTCGATTCCGTTTGTGCATCTGCCGCCCTCGATTCCGATCGGAAAGCCGCCTCCCTCTATTCCATTCATCCACCCTAGAATCTATTCGGACAAGCACCGACCTCTACACTGTGAATAATATAGAAGATGATTCTTCAAGAGAAAGGATTATTGTGAATAAAAATATAAGGGATTATTGCCAGAAAATACATATACTTTGTCAATTTTCTGGTTTATATCATGATCTTATAATTTGGCCAGAAAATACATCAATTTTCAATTTAATTGCAATTATAACATGACTTTATAGTCTGGCCAGAAAATACACAAAGTTTCAATTTATTCTCAATTATGACATGACCTTGTAATTAATTTAGTATAATAATATCAAGTTTAATACATTAAATATTTTTAATTTTCTTTTCATCTCACAATATACTATATATAAATACATATATATTTGATAAATATACATCTATTTGTAAATAATATATAATACTATTTACTTTTTAACATAGTTTCTATTATATATGTACGTAATTTTTTATTGGTCGTAATATTTTATAATTTCATAATTTAAATAACTAAATACTTATTATATATATAATATATTAATAGAACATTAAAATCATATATATATATATATATATATAACAAGATATTATATTGATGGCTTAAAAATACATACATATATATATACATATATATACATATATATTATGAAATAATTATTATGAAATAATTAATCATCTAACTTAATTTTTATAAAAATTAATCAATCAATTATAAATATTTTGTACATAACAATTTAATATAAATACAATAAATATTAATACATCTATGATGAAAAATAATTTAAATAAGGTCATGTTATAATTGAGAATAAATTGAAACTTGGTGTATTTTCTGGTCAGACTATAAAGTCATGTTATAATTGTAATTAAATTGAAAATTGATGTATTTTCTGGCCAAATTATAAAGTCATGATATAAACCAGAAAATTGACAAAGTATATGTATTTTCTGGCAATAACCCCAAAATATAAATGTTATAAAAGAATTGCAAAAAAAAAAAAATCGAATGTAGATTGTTGGAGATAAGATAAATCAATTGAAAGCTAAATTATCTCCATAATCCCATGAATTTCGTTAGGGATTTAATTAAAAAGGGGAACATACCATAAATAATGGGATTTGATCGGCTGACTATTAATATAATTTTACAACATTAGCCTTTAGTTAATATTAAATCTGAAAGCATATCAACCATTAGATCACTTAAATCAATGCATGAGATTCATTCTCCATTCCTACAATATATATGCTTTCTTAGTTGATCTTCTCTCTCTCTATATATATATATAGGGGGATGCTAAAATAAAAACCAAAGTTAGACTATAAAATAAGAACTACTATAGGCCCTTAGATTTTAATTAATTAACGGTCAGATTTGCAAGCCAATTTCAATAATAATTTTCGGCAGATATGATGTTAGGGTAAAGAAGTAATTCTATTATTTTAATTAATATCCTTTCCTTAAATGAATGGATTACATTTTATCTAATATCTTTTTTTCCTTCATCACTAAACATAACTTATCATGCGTACAAGAATATATATATATATAAACCCACAGGAATACAGTTGGAGAACGCACGCCCAGAAATCTTATGGAGAACATGAATAATTCGTACACCCATTCATAAGTAGTGCAGTATGAATTATTTGTACTGTACGAATTATCACCCATTTATAAGCAGGGCAGTATGAATTATCTGAAACTACCAGATGCACTTATCCATGCATACCATTTATTCATTTTGGCATCTAAATAATTCATACAGTATTATGCACCATTTTATCCGAAATAAGTAATTTACCATTTTCCCCATTGTGCTTAATACAACTAACATTTTCGATGCACAAGCCTTGTATTCAATGCATTTTCAGAAGCCAAATAATTCATACCATATTATTATCATTTCCAAAATCTATATAATTCATACAAAAACTAAATGAATAATTAGACATATTTAGATTATTCACACAATCTACATAATTCATACCGCATTATTATCATTTCCACAATCTACATAATTCATACAAAAAACGAAATGAATAATTAGACATATTTAGGTGCTTCACAGTTCACACAAGCTACATAATTCGTACTGTAGCTCTATCACCAAAACATAGTTCGTCACTCTTCCTCATTCGCTCAAGTTTCTGTAATAAAATCTGATTCACCGAAGTAATTTTTGGTTTTGATTTCTAGGAGCCACCGTAATTGTGTAATTCTGGTGAAGAAATCAAATAGAAGAAAATGATCCAGAACGAGCAAACACTAAAACACAAATCAACAACAGTGGTGACGAAACGACGGTTGTACTACATCCGCTTTTGAGCGCGGCTGCGGGACTTCTTTTTCTTGTCTTGCGTGGCGACCTTGGGAGGCTGTCCTCTCACCTTTTCGGTGCGAGCCAACGATCCACGTACCTTACCCATGATTTAGCTCGAATTTTCTCCGATCGAGAGAGAATTCTTCGTCTTTGGCGTGAATGGCTTCAGAGATTTCTAGGAGCCACCAAACGTAATAGTTAAAACAAACCCTAGGAATATTTGTTGCTGAGAATAATTAATACATAAATGATTCATTCACCAAACGTATTTCAATATTTCATTCCCCAAAAATATTGCTTTAATTTCGGAAACGTATAATGAAGATTGGGAGAGATAAAATTATACTCACCAATTATACCCTCCAGCGTATCTTCTGCATGAATTATATGTACAAAAAAACAAATGTAACGCCTAATAGGAAAATGATCTCACCCATTGATGATTAGATTTTAATGGTATGGATTTATCCTTATATTATAGTCTAAGGAGAGTTTTCTGTATAGCCATCCCCTATAATATATATATATATATATATATGGAGTGGATCATGTAGATCTACCCCCTTATAATAGTATATAGATCCTAAATAAGGACCACATAAGATTTGTATATGGCATGCAAGGAGAGTGACATGTGGCAGATGCCTTCCAAGGTAAAATACACGCAGGGGTAAAATAGGAATATTTTTTTTAAGTATTTATTTTTATTTATTTTATTTATTTTATATCAAAAATTCATTTTTTTTCCACGATCGTCGTCAAAATTATGCATATAATTGAACACCAATATGCATAAAGGTAAACACAAATATGCATGACGCTGGATAGAAATATGCATGATACTTTTTCAGTATGATCCGTCAAGTGACCAGCGGCGAAAGCTACCTGACGGTGTTGCATATTACTATGCATATAGTTTAACACGAAAATGCATAGTATTATTCGATAGCGAGAGGCACCGAGGTTTGCATACTGATATTTTTTCATGCATATTTCTATCAAACATTATGCACATTTGAATTTATATTTATGCATATTGGTGTTCAATTATATTCATAATTTTGAAGACAACCGCGAAAAAAAAAATTGATAAAAAAAATCTTTTTTGTATAATTTCTTAAAATTAGTACTCCATCCGTCCCATTATTGATGGCTTGTTTTTCTTTTTGAGATGTCCCATATATAATGACCTGTTTTCTATTTTTGAAATAATAAGGGTGTAATTAACTTACACTAATTAATTCAGCTACACTAATTAACTCAGCCCCCCCCCCCCCCCCCCCCCCCCCGCTTCTTCATTTCACGCTTAATACTCACAGACCCACCCTTCTCTCTCTTTTCAATTTCTCTGTGGAAGTTCGCCGCCCCGGTCCTCTGAAAGCCGTCGAGCTCGCCGGCGTTTAACGTCGTCCATCTCATCCCCGTCTCAAGTATCTTTCATTTCCTCATCCTCTGTCCCTCACAGCATACCCACAAAGGGCCGAGCCCTAGCTTCTTTTGATTCAGGCAGAATCGCCGCCACCGCCGCTGAAGGACCGACAAACGGTCGCCGCTCTGTCTCTCTCTCTCATCGTCTCTCTCTCCAAGTTCTTCAAGAGCAGAATTCCACTCCCTTCCTTTCCAGATCCAAGTGGAATTTCAGGTGGGTCCTACTCCTATGTCCGAGCCCTAATTCTCCTCTTTCCTCAGCTCTCAACGAAAGTACGCAATTGAGGGAGAAAAGTCGAGCCCATGCTGACACAAGTCAGTCGCCGCTGACGCTGTCAAAGCGGTGACAGGAGGCGCTGCTCCTTTCTCGTTGTCTTAGTGCCGGCCTCTTTTGTTGATTTTTTATTTTTATTTTTTCTTGCCTTAAAGATGGATTTTTTGAATTAATTGCTCTGTTGATTTTTTTATTTGTCTTGTGTGAATAAATCCATTTTTGTTTGGATCTGTGGATGGATGCATTGTTATTTGAAATGTTTGTAGATGGATTTGGAGGTGGAGGGAGACGACGAGGTGAAGGGTAGGCGGCAGCGCCGCTGGCCTCGCCGGTGATGAGAGCGTCGGCGGTAGCAACATAATTTTAGTTGAAAAGATTTTATTTTATTAACAATATTTTAAACTAATTAACCATAAAATTAAAGATGTGGGCCATACAACTTATCTCTTAATATAACTCTCCTTAATACTCATGCCGAAAAAAAACATGCCATTAATACCGGGACGAAGAGAGTACTATTTTACCCTTCCGTGCTTTTTGTCTTGGAAAGTCTTGGAAGACATCTAGCAAGTGTCGGGCTCCTAGTAAGCCATGTGATCACATTGTGTGGTCCAAATTTGGACCTATATACTATAATTGGAGTGATAACTACAGGATCCCGCCTATATATATATATATATATATATATATATATATATATATATATATATATATATATAGGGTGTGGTTCTAGAGAGAACTACATTATTTGTGAGAACGGGAGAACCATCAAATCTAATGCATTCACGGTAAAAATTAATGCATTCGCTGTTAAAATTAATGCACTAAAAAAATTTAAAAAAAATGCTCCCTTCAGGATTCGAACTCAGGATCTGCATTCATCCAACAAGATGATGCATCCACCGTAGATCTTGATAATCGAATGGCTGAAAATGGTTCTCCGGTCTTCTTTTATTTATGGTTCTTTCTTGAACCTCTCCCTATATATATATATATATATATATATATATATATAGGGAGTGGTTCAATTGAGAAGCTCAAATGTGTTGAGAAGTTGAGAAGCAATCTAATAGATAAACATGTCAATACATTTTGATGAACATAGCAATTAGACTCCAAATTAATAAATTCTTTGAAAATATCAAATATAACTGACGAACATACGAATCTATTTAATTTGTTAAAAAATACGCCACCGCCAAGGATCGAACCCCAGATCAAACTCGCGTTCATAAAAATTAATTGACATGTTCATCTATTAGATTGCTTCTCAACTTCTCAACACATTTGAGCTTCTCAATAAAACCTAACCCTATATATATATATATATATATATATAGGTCCAAACTATAAATTACTCCCTCCGTCCCAAGAAAGTTGGCCACATTCTTTTCGGCACGGAGATTAAGAAATGGAGTGTTATGTTTTAATTGAGTGGGGCCCATCAAAATTAATGAGTTAATTAAGGAAAAAAAAACTGAATCTGGTGCTTCTTCTTCTCGCATTGGGCGCTTCTTCTTCTTCTCACCTTCTTCTCCGGCGCCGCCACCGCCGCCGGCGACATCGACGACCCCAAAACCAAACACCGCCTTTACCCGCCTGAATCGCACCTCCATTTCTCCTCCAAATCAGGCCCCAAATAGTGTGTGAACAAAATCGAAAACACGAATATGCCAAAAACATCTAAAAATTAATCATCTTTCATGTTAATCAATCTAAAGGCACATGCGTAACATCAATTGAAAAACTCCATTTCTCCTCCAAACCAAACCCCAAATCGCATACCCAGATCTTGCCCAAACCAGAATCTTGCCCAGGAAATCGGTGCACATATGAGCTTCGAACACCACAGCCTATCCTCGATCTCTTTCGGTCTGCCGCCCTGACGCCGGAGTCGCACCTCGAAGAGGCAGCGCCGACTGGAGAGGCGGAGCCCTAGCCCCAAATCGGAGAGGCGGAGCAGCGCTGGGGGAGGGAGATAGTTGAGACGACGACGACGGCCGGAAAGGCGAGAGGAGGCGGCGGCGACCATGCGGGTGGCACCCGCCGGAGAAGAAGAGAGAAGGGGGTGGGGCGAGAGGGAGAGAGCAGAGGCCAGGGAGAGGGAAAGGGTCGGCGGTGGTCGCGGCGAAGACCACGACGACGGCGGCCGTTGGGGCGAGAGGAGGCGGCGGCGACCATAGGGGTGGCACCCGCCGGAGAAGAAGAGAGAAGGGGGCGGGGCGCTGGGGGAGGTGGGGTGGCTGTGTGTGTGTGTTAGTGTGTGTTTTGTGTGTGTGTTTTTAAATAAAGGTGATTTAGATTTAATTAGAAAATTTTAATTGAGTGTAGAAGATAGGTTTAATTAGGTGTAGATTAGTTGATTAATTATAGAGTTTAATTTGGTGTAATTTTTACCCAAAAAGGAAAGTAGCCAACTTTAGTGGGACGCCCAAAAAGGAAATGTGGCCAACTTTCTTGGGACGGATGGAGTATATCATTTCAAATGTTAAGAGAATAAATTCTCTCAAAATCACATTAAGTAGCTTTTTATAGTCCACTTATCACATTTAAATTTCAATGTAAAATTATATCATAGAATACTAATCGGCTGAACAATTATCACATTTAAGTCTCAAACTGAACAGCTAAACATTCAAAATATTGGTTAGATAATTCACAAGAATTCATGAATCAGAAATAAGAGGACAAATTGATATCAATAAATTCTAAAACTAAAAATTGAAAAATATGATAGAAGATAAAGAGAGACCGTCTAATAAATCAACACAAGACCTATATATAGACACAAACACAATACAGTCATATCTTTCTCGTTTGACCTCCGATTTGCTATCTATTTGCGCTCACGAACTTTTATCGAGATGGACTATGTTTCCAAAGTACGAGCAAGTACATTTAACAATATAAAACAATCATCAAATACTCAACTTCATGTGTGACATTTTCTCCGCTATTGATACTCTAAAAAAAATTCATTAAAATGAAATATTACTGCTCCTAGAAATCGAACCCACAATATTAGAGATGATATGTGAAGAAGCCTACCACTTGAATAGAAGGCCTTATTTTTAAAAGCTCAAATAATTTTTATTTATACACTCCCGTCTCCCGGTGAGAACCAATCTCAGCCTCTCATAAATGAGACCGATCTCACAATAAGACCGATTCTTTAGTCAAAGTTCAGTGAGCTCCAGTAACATAGAAACAGACAATAATATGCCGCAGATTTGATAAAAATCGGTCAGAATAATTACTACCAAGTAATAAAAAATAGTAATTATTTAACGTGAGATTGAGCAGTACTTCAAATGCAATACCATAATTATTCCTTTCGTTAGCCATCAAAATAGAACTTATCAAAGAGAGATACTTTGCTTGTAGACTTCGTAGTGGAAAACTTTTTATTTCGCTTACTCTTTCTCCATTCCAATTCCAACCTCATCAAATAGACCGCCCAAAAGTCTTGCAAAATAGAAAAAACAAAGCTTTCCACTTCTCATTTTTCTCTCCCTAAACCAATAAAAATCAATTCTTGCCAAGTTCTTCCGCAAATATGGGCCAATCCCTCAACAAATCAGGTACTCGTATAGAACTCAGGTGTACAAATAAACCAGTATAATACCCGCATTTCTTGATGTGCAGGAAGTGAAGAGAAGGAAGTTGAACCCGTGATCCTCGATTACTACGACAAATACTTCAGCAACACCAAGGATTGGAAGTGCGCAGATTTCTATCATGCAGTTTGCCAAATAGTCGAGTAATTCACTTTCTATCTTCTAACATCATAGGATTTCAAAGAATTTATGATAGAGAGAACTGCTTATAAATGTTGCTTTTCCTGGTAATCTCCTACAGAGAAATTAACAGAACTATAGGCCGACCTCAGTTTAAGGTGCAAGAGAAAAGCAAGCTTCAACAAACCTACAATGTAAGTAACTCCCAACTTTATTTACCTATCT
This sequence comes from Salvia miltiorrhiza, assembly GCF_028751815.1. NCBI lineage: Eukaryota > Viridiplantae > Streptophyta > Magnoliopsida > Lamiales > Lamiaceae > Salvia > Salvia miltiorrhiza. The sequence goes on along the minus strand of NC_080392.1, from coordinate 16,359,404 downwards.
ATTCTGATATTTCAATGCAAACAATCGTTTCTTTCCCATAAGAACATCTCAGACTCGTTCTTCTGTTCCAGAAACACAGAGGGGGCGAGGGGACACCATTGAAAAAGGAACAATTTCAGAAGATATTGCAAGAAGTGATTCTTGACACAGGGATTACCAACATAGCTGGAGCAAAGGATATGATATTTTACCTGTATGGAGTGCCGGCTGCAGCCCTGTTCTTAAAGCAACGCTTGGCCCCAAAGCTGATCCCGAATGAAGTTCTCATCCCTGTTGTCACTTCTGCTACAGTTTTCCTTCTCGCAAAGCTCAACAAATTATAATTTCAACATTGTAATTTCGAGTTGTGTCCGACAAAATGAACAAAAAGCACCTTCAAGACCATTCTTGGTACTACCACAGTCAAGTCAAGAAAAAACACAATGAGATATGCATCGATTATAACAAAAACACACTCTGGAAGGACATCAACAAACATCAATTACTAGCATCACAATGTACTTGACCATAACAAAAAACAATCACCTAAGCATATAATGTCTTGATTTTGTAATAAAACCATCAACCACCAAGGTTGAAATACCTTATTGCGTTTATAATCGCAATCTTATTAAAATCTATCAGCCATGACAAACTTCAATTATCAAAGAAAATCTCCACGAATCGTCAAATTCCACTTCAGAGCTTTTGTTGACATACTGACGACTGCAGAGACTTGTATTATAAAATTTTAGCTTTTGAAACTCTCATCATGGCATTCATGGCAGACACCACACGGAAGGCTTCAGATGAAAGAACTTCACCAGCCATGAAGATATAGGATTTGCTAGAACTTCTTTAAATTCCCACCCACATGACCACCACCATCCACCATAATCCAAATATCCCTGAAGGCTTATCCAACTGATCCGACCAGAGAACGCATTCAAGCTTATAAGATTTCCACATGCATCACTTACTGAATTATAAGCTTCATTCAACCCATCTGGCAAGCTCGGCACAAGCTGCAAGAAAATTTAAAAAGTCATTCCCCGAATCTCAAAAGGAGACTGCAGAGAAGAGATTCTGGAATTGGGGGGGGTGGGGGGGGGGGGGGAGAGAGAGAGAAAGAGACCTCTTTGAAAGCAGGTGCCTGCAACACTCCAGACCAACAATGTTCCATTAAAAACTTAATAACATTGGCCATTTCCCAACAGCGACGGACGAAATATAGCACCCAGCCACGAACATTTGCTGCTGCACAATTTGGTAACAACCATACTGTGTTAGATACCAACAATTTTGAATAAGATACTTGAGTGAAGAAACCCATATGCCAAGGATTGATACTATCATATAGGTTTACATATATCAATAAACATGCACACCACAAGGAACAAACATTACCTTGTCATCTATGCTCCCTTAATCATCTCACACAAAGAAACGACCTTCCCAAAGTGACTGTCCTTGATACTGCTGCTGCGGCAAGCCATGCTGTTGGTTTCCTTTCTGAAGTTCTCTATGCTGCTCCTCATAGTGCAGCATCTGTTCCGAAAAGGGATGCTCCTGCCAGCCTTTCTGATTATCACTCTGCACTTGTATCGGCACCTGCTTCCCAGGGAAAGGGAAGGTAGAAATTCCCGTTGAGACATTGATATTTGCAGAATTACTGAACCCAACACCATGATTGGATGAAGACAGCTGATAGCCATCTAACCAGCTGTAATCATCTATTTGAGGAATTGAAGTTTCATTTTGGGGCATGCTGTTGAACAATGGTTCATCCACAACCTTGGAAGGAACAGAACCAAAACCAGGTGGTGGACCAAAGTGTCTAACAGGTCGACTCACTGGATTCTTCTTTGAGCCAGGTGGCATGACCAATGATGGTTTGACGGCCAGACCATCAATGGATGATCCAGAAGGTATGATGGAATCAAACTTAGAAGGCACACTAGCTTGTGGAATCACAACAGGATAGTTATGGCTAGGACCAGCATTCACAAATTGGGGGTAAGGCATGGAAACAGACACATGTTGATAAACTCCGAACTTATCTTGCAGATCAGACTTCAGTGAGGATCCATTTTCCATCAAGTTCAACTGGGCCAAGCCATTCACAATAGGCAATTGTTTTGCTGACCACGTCGATGTGCTAGGTTGGACAGGTTGCTGATATTGATAAGTGCCATTAGCAACAGTGTTAAAAACAGTTGGAGAAGATTTCTTGCCTGCAGTCAATGCACTCTGCAAGAGAAACCCATCCTGCACAGCGGAGATAGATCCCTTTTCATTACCAAAATCAACCTTGCTAGCCCCACCGGCAGAAGCAAAAATCTCTGGAGAAGTCAACTTTGAAGAAAACTCATCCATAAGCCTTTCAGTAGTCGGAGGCTTAAATACTATCACCTCATCTTCATCCTCTGCTTCCATACCCACCTCTATCTTTGGCAAGGCAGCCAGAGCCATTCGGCCTTCTGCTGAAATATCTAGCAAGTTATCATTCACATTAGGTTCCAAATGACTGGAGAGAAAATGATCATCAGAAGTCTGAGGTTCAACACCAAAGACAAACTTTTTCATCCTGTCGTCGAAATATACTCCCTCCGGGCCAACTCGGACAACATTAGCAAGAGCCTTTCCAGCTGCTATAATCCTCTTTACACGTGAAATCCTCTCTCTGCTGCCTCCATCACCTCCAAATAAGTGCTTCCTTGAAAAATCAAGGATGAGTTGGGCAGGAAGAAGAGGATGGAATCCTCTCAACTCAAAATCCTCAGGTAATGCAAGACGATTAGCAGTTTCACTTTCGTCATACTTGCTCATATTTGAAAAACACGTCTCGTCTTCATCTTCAGTAATTGACACACAACCACTAGACAAGAGCTTATTCAGAAACATTATGCATTCGTTCCAGAAAAAAGATCTTGCACTCACTTGTTTCTCCTCCAATTCACTGCCAACAGCAAAATCCTGACGACACGCCAACCATTCCACAAACACCATAATCCCAGGTAGCAAATAGCTTAATGAGGGATCAGCTAACTGGTTGCACCGCTCAAGAATGCAGCCCACAAATTCAAATGTAGCAGTAAAAGCATTTTGAAGCAGGACAGAGCGTTGTAGAATATCAGCATAGGACTGGTTTTCACTTTCCCTGCTCACATTATGACCAGTGAATATCATAACTGCAATCATTCTAATGACTGCAAGTCTACATTCAGCAGCATCTGAACCAAAGTTGAACTCGTCATCTGGCCCACTGGAAAGTAGTTCCAATAAATCATTTTTAACCATAGAGAACACTTCGGGAAAGATTTCCAGGCTGGGATCACAACAAAAGAAAATGTGTCAGTAAATGATTGTTCTGAAACTACAATCCTCTAATACTCTATCAAATTCACAACCAACCTTGTGCGCGTGAAGAGAATGCCATTCAACCTAACAAATTTTGTAATAAAAGCTTTGAAGAGTTCAGACTTATTTGGAGCTCTTTCCTTGATTGCACTAGCTACCGACTTATTCTCCTTTAAAGCAGGCCTCAACTCCCCTTTTCCCTTTCCCTTTCCAGGCACTCTTGCAGGTTGCATCTTCACAGCAGGTGCTTTACCATCACCAAGCAGTTGGGAATAACTCTGACGGTTCTGTAAAATAAAGGCAAGAATGTTAGATAAAACTATAGGGTGTCATTTGTATCTTCATCCATTCTGTACACCCTTTCAACAAACTGTTGTTTGACATTTCCAGAATCATTGCCAAATTTATGTACAAGACTTTTAGAAATGAGTAGTGACAGCTTAAACCAGCACGACTCACACATACAGTTAATAGGTCTAGCATAATAGCATCTGCCTAGTTTAAAACAGATTTGAGATGGAAGTTCTGACTTGTAGGTTTTGTGCTAAATTGAACTAGTTGCCACTTGCCAGGTCCAGCTGACCAAGCACATCCATAGTGAAATATCAATACAGAGTATAAGATGCATGAAATTCAAAGTACGCAGTCACAGTAGTTTAGACACTAACATTACCTTCTCAAATGCAATGATTAAGTTGTCTCTTGCAGTAACAAATGGGATATCCACTGCTAGACTTCGAAAATAGCGATATATTGACAGCAGTTCATCATTCGAATATCCAGCCAGTATGGCAAGCTTAAAATTGCAAAGGACAACATTCAAGTTAGGTGACCAAGAGATTCAACCAAGTCAAACATGCTCTGAAATAGGAAGTAATCAGAAAAATCATAACATCAATATATAAATGCACCTGATGATGTGGATTACCACTTGAAGGCCATATTGAGGAAGCTTGCAAGTAATAACTTGATGCAGCTGCAAAATCCCGGGCTTTAGAATCGCCTTCGCCATATAAGCTTTTGTAACGAGCGAGATCACCCAAATAGATTAAACAACGATGACAGGACATCAAGCCTTTTTTCCCCTCTGAAGATTTATTTCCATCTTTTGACATTGGGATCTGATTTTCCGGATCATCAGAAGAATATCCCAATGGGAGCCCATACTTAGATCTTATCTTCAACATCAAATCATGATAAAATCCAGTAGCCTCGGAAAGGAAGGTCTTAAATTGCGAACGAATCTTTGTAAGTCGATCAGGTCCAGCACGAACTGTCCCTTTACCATTTTGGGATGCAGGTGATCCTGCCGAAGCTAGAGCTGCTGCATTGAAGAGGGCCCTTAGCTCCTCAATCCTCCTATAATGCAATTGCCATAGAGCATATTCTATATCGTGTTGTTCAGAAAAAGCATGGTCTTCAAGGAGAATTGCTTCATAATTTTCACGCATATTCTGCCATGTGTTAGGATCTGAAGGGATTCTTGCCTGCGCCGCTTTCCTTCGCTTGTTCTCCAACTCAACATTCTACAACAGGACAAAGAAGTCAAGTCACAAAAGATAACATATACTGTTAATTTTTAGCCAAACAAAGAAATAAAGATGCAATACTTTTTACAATGGCATGGCATACAGGAGTCAGGAGTATGTGTTTATCCCTGTGCAAGATGCAAAATCAAAGGATAACCGACCAATTTTAGGAGATAAATACCTTGTTGAATAGTTGTTGAACACGCTCTCTGGAAGGATTATCTTTGTTGTTATCCATCAGCAAGGTCATCTTCCATCGAACAAATGTTTGCAAAAGTCATGCCCACACGATAGAGCCCCAGTAAAAATACACAACATCTTCACAAGAAACTGAAAATGGAATAACATATTAATCAGATATAAAGGCTAAACACAACAACAAAGTTTCAACAGTTGCTCTTGTTTCTCCACCCAGAACACACTTCCATTTCTCTGCACTTGGAATGTGCACCAAATTTTATTAGAATAATTTTGAAAAACAGATGATGCAGAAACTCGTAACAGCCACAGAGAAACACAAATATTATAATTTGATTTCTACTCTCCTGAATCCATCATATTCTTTCAAAGCAGCAGCTAAAAGATGTCCTCTTCCAAGCCATGACACCAAACATTTCAACTGTTTATCATTATCATTATCACTATCATCTACATAATATACGCATTAAAAGTGCAACCAACAAGAAATCATAATATTTGTTCATGAGGCATAATTGCCTACCACCTTTTATTTACTAGCGTGACTTTTCATTTAGATGAGAGTTCCCCAAAATACACACACAAAAAGAAAGTAAATAAAATACTCAGATGAAAGTCGCACTAGTAAACTAAGCAAGTTTTCATCGATAATCCAATAAAAGATAGAATGTCAATGCTCATAAAAGTTGCTTAGATGAAAGTTTATAATTCAGTTCCGGAGAGGATTAAATGTTTCAAACAAAAACATGCAAGTCAAAACCTTCATTCTCATCTGACTCGACTTCTGATGTGAGTAAATAAGCAATTGAACATGGGCTAACTAAAACTTCACAAAAGCAAATTAACGAATTCCAAACCCTAAAATCATCGCCATTGACCGGCATGTGGAAACAACTTAGTAGACCTCAGGTTAAAAATAGATGGGAAAGATTAAAAAAGAAAACATCACAGATTAACCGACAAGTCAATCAAACACACAAAACCCTAAATTCAACCGACTCCATACATCAATCGAACAACAAGAATAATCATCATAGAAACTATAAATGCACAGCAACCATAATCTCCCAATAAGAAACCAAAAGAAACTCACCCCAACAGATAAACAGCACCAGATCTGCAAAGATCCCCAGAAAAAAAACTTCTAACGATTACCCCAATTCAAATTTCCTATACATTCACACGCGCACCGAAGCTAGGGTTTCTATTTACGGGCATCGATTTTATGTGGGTTTTCTGTATTCTTAAAATTCAATAAAAATCTAAAGGATTTTCTGATGACACAGAATTGTGGGAAGAAGAAAAAGAGGTGAATTGGTGGAAAGAAAGAGGAAGAAGAGGGGATGACTTTTTGATTTTGGATTTTTCTAGTTTTGAATTTTTATTTCATTTTGGGCAAAACATGAAAATCATCGAAGTTTTCCAATATATAGTACTATACTAGTATTTTTCGTGGTGTGGTCTTCGCTGCCGTAACTGTAACTAGGGATGTCAAAAAAACCCGAAATCGACGGGTCGACCCGAATAAACCGATAAAAAAGGTGGGTTAGGGCTGAAAATTTTTAGCTCGAAAAAAATTTAGCCCGAATGACCCGAACCGAAAATAGCCCGAGCCCGATAGGGTTGGCCCGAAAACCGAGTGGGTTGGCCCGATTAACCGAACACATTCTTAATAATTGATTTTTAAACTTTAATACTTTACTTTTTAATTCAATAATAACATTTTGATGCATGTAGAATATGTTTTGATTTTTTCCAACAGTTAATAACAAACATCTATGATATAAAAGTCAAAGAAAGATAGTCATTTATATTAAATCTATATACAATTTTTATCAAAATGAAATTAAAGTTATATATTATGTAAACTTATGTTAAAAAAATACTACTTTTTGTATCTAAAATGAAGCGAATTGTCTTGATTTAAAAAATAAGACATATTTTTATTAAAAGAATATGATTATTTATATATAAAAAAAACATATAAAAAATCGTAAAACTTGCGGGCCAGAACGGGCTAGCCCAAAACCGAGTGGGTTAGGGTTAGGGTCGAAAAATTTTAGCCCCAAAAATAAAAAAACCGACTAGCCCGAACCGAAAATAACTCAAAACCGAATGGGCTGGCCCGAAACCGAGTGGGCTAGCCCGATTGACATCCCTAACTGTGACTCACCCCCTCAAAAATCAAAATTTTCTTATTTTTGGGTGAAAATTAAGGGGTTGTTGTAAATATATCTATAAGATATATCTTATATGTGTTGACCAAGAAATCTCTCTAAAACCCTAGCTTCCTACTTGTATAAATAGAGGCATTTGGCCCTCATATTGAATACTCTTAATACATATTCTATTCTCTATTCTCTCGTTTCTCTCTAGTTTATAACACGTTATCAGCTCCAATCTCTAACCCTGAGTCTCAATCAATTCATTTAGATTGAAGTTATGCCCTAGGAAAGAATTATGTCTTTCCTGCAAGGTACTAGTAGATTTATTAAATTTGATTTTGATATTTGCAATTGAATTCAAATTATTTGTATTCGATTGTTTCAATTCCTAATTACATCTACCGTTTTAAATCTGTGAAATAATTTGTGATGAATTATTTTAATCACGGAGGCTGCATATATATTAAACATTCGAATTTTGGAATGTCCTCTAGTAATTCACGCCTATTTATCGAGAGAGTGATCAGAAACATGACCTGTGCCTTGTGTTTGATAATCACAATTCATTATCAGAATAAAATTGAAGGCAAATTGTGCATAAGGGATTGCAGTGGCAATTATATCTATTTGGATCTAGTACTATTTTAGTCAAATCCATAATTTCTTTCGTCACTTTAATTCTCCCTTTTCTTTATTTTTTTGTGCGTTGTTCTATTTAATTGCTTAATTATTTGTCTTGTATGCAAATTCAAAATATTATGTATTATATGAAATATATGCATAATTCCTTCTATATTTGCTAATTCACATGCTCTGGTGATTATATATATATATATATATATATATATATATATATATATATATATATATATATAGGGAGCGGTTATTCAATAAACCACTCTTATTTTAAGAATTGCGAACCAGCAAAAATGCATGAATTTTATGCATAACATGCATGAATAAACTGTATAAAGGTACGAATTGCGAAAAATAATTATTGCTACCTTTGGGATTCGAACTCAGGACCATGAATTTATCCAACAAGGTGATGAATCAACCGTAGATCTTGATGATCTAAGGGCTGAAAATGGTTCCTAATTTATATTTTAAGAAACGTTCTTATTTTAGCCTTCCCCTATATATATATATATATATATATATATATGGGGTTTATATTTTAGAATATGATAAATTGATAGGATTAAAATTCCTTCTTTTATAATTCCCTCTAATATGACGAATTGATATTTATTAAAATAAATCAAATCAATTTGTTTACTGTGAAGTTTATTGTTATCATTTTTCATGCCAAATTTTGTGATTTTTGTGCTCTTATTTCGAGGTTTAACATGTTATATTCTGAAATATATTATATATATACATTCTATTATTTTGAAATGATCTTGAAAATTAATTGATGTTATTTAAATAGCACAAGTAGTATTCCTAAATAATATTACATTCAAGATCTTAAATTGATGCTATTAAAGTAGCACAAGTAATATTCCTGAAGTATATTACATGCTCTAAGAGTAAGTAAATTAAATATTTGGATAACATATCCTTGAATCTTTATCTATTTGATTCATATTGTTGCTTCCGATGTAGCACAATCAATTACATACTCTTCAAGAGCAATCCATATTACATGCTCTTGAAAATTAGACCTTGAAGGTCAAACGGCCCTAAAGGCCGAATGGTTGTACTCTTTTTACCTTAATAAGTTTTTTTTTTCCTACGAAGTTTTCTTAGTTGAGGTTTTTAACGAGACAACTGTATTATATGAGTAAATATATATGTCTTGTACTCTTTTTCTCTACCGAATTTTTCCCATAGGGTTTTTGCGGAGAGGTTTTTAACAAGGCATGAATATATATACATTAATATCATATGAAATCTTGTGATATTTGTCTTGGTAAATAAATACACATATTATTCTTCAAAAGAAGAAGTATTTCCTTAAGTTGACATTAGATGAGAATAATGTTAACACAATATCAGGTGCATCAAACATCATTGAAGGCTCCGGAAGAGCTTGTATCATTTTGTCAAATGATACTAAATTAGATATTGAAAATGCCATGTACTCTAGTAAGTTTAAAATGAACTTACTAAGTTTCAATAATGTCCGTAATAATGGATACCACATCGAGACAATTGTGTAAAAGGTAGAAATGAATATATTTGCATAAATTCTTTTGTTTCAGGCTATAAGCTGATAAAAGAAAAATTAGCATCACTACCTTCTGGAATGTATTATACATTCATAAAAGCAATTGAGACAAACCATGTCATAAACGCCAAGTTCAATGACACAAAAGCTTTAAGCTTTGGCATGATAGGTTTGAACATCTTGGAGCAACTATGATGCGCTGAATAATCAATAATTTATATGGGCACAACATAAAAATCAAAATGTTCTTTTTACAAATGAATTCCCATATGATGCTTGTGCGCAAGGCAAGTTAGTCATTAGACCTTCATATACGAAGGTTAATACTGAATCTCCATCTTTCTTAGAAAGAATTCAAGGAGACATTTGTGGACCTATACATCCACCTTGTGGACCTTTTTCGATACTTTATAGTATTGGTATTGATTGATGTTTTCTTTATTGATGGTCACATGTATGCTTGTTTTCTACAAGAAATGCAACATTTACTAGACTACTTGCTCAAATCATAAAATTAAGAGCTCAATTCACAGACAATTCAATTAAAAGAATTCGTCTTGATAATGCTAGTGAGTTTATGTCTCAAGCATTTGAAAACTATTGTATGGCTATTGGAATTGAGATTGAACATTCGGTCGCCCAGGTCCATACTCAAAATGGTTTAGTAGAATCATTTATTAAACGTCTTCAAATTATTGCTAGACCATTACTTATGAAATCAAAACTCCCAACTATTGTGTGGGGTCATGCCATATTACATGCTGCAACATTAGTTCGACTAAGGCCATAAACCAATCATGAATACTCCCCAATGCAAATTATCTTTGGCCGAGAACCTGATGTTTCTCACTTACGAACTTTTAGTTGCGTGGTTTAAGTTCCAATTGCACCCCCCACAACGAATAAAATGGGTCCCCAATAAAGACTTGAGATATATATTGGATTTGACTCACCCTCGGTTATAAGGTATATAGAACCTTTAACAGGTGATTTATTTACTGCATGTTTTGCAGATTGTCATTTTGACAAAATGACATTTCCAACATTAGGAGGAACAAATCTATATTCAAAAAAGCACAAGGAAATCTCTTGGAATGAGAAAAACTTATCACATTGTGATTCTACAACAATCAATGTGAAACAAGAATATTATTCATTTGCAAAAGATTGCAAATCAAATTCCTGATGCTTTTGTAGATACAAGAAAAGTGACACAATCTCACATACATGCTGCAAATACTCTAGCTAAAATTGATGTCCGTGAAGGACAAATAACTTCGGCAGCAAATGAGTCTAAAATTAGTCCAAAAAAAAAACATGGTCGACCAGTTGGTTCCGAAGATTCCATGCCTAGAAAAATAAAGGGGCAAGATGGAAACCAAACAATGACGAAAATGACTAATCAACCAAATGAAAGCGATGTAATTCCTGAAGAATTACAAGTGTTAGATCCTGAGGGTCTCGAATAGGTGTATGGGGGGGGAATACACCTATAGGCTATTTTTAATCAATCCTCAATTAGAGGGATCTCAGTCAGAGATCAAAACGAAACTTTGCATGCAAACGAAGATGCCTGTTTTACTGAAAACAGTTTTGACCAAACAGGGTTGACGACTGATACTGAAAGCTCTTCAGTAAAGAGTTATCAGTTAAGTTGCTGGAACTGAACTGATGCAAGTAAGGGCTTCAGTCGAGTTTGCTAAAACAGAGATGATAACACTCTTCCTGACTATCAGAAGATAGATCAGTCAGATTGATATCATACGCAGCGAAAATTAAACTTAGTTTCGTAATAGCATCGGTGGAGCACATTGTTGGTTATTAGGTTGCTCTTTGACGTTAATCAGTATTCAGTTTATCAATTGAAATAACACAAGTAGGAATGTAAAACTGAAAGCTGTAAACAACACAAAGACTTTTACGTGGTTCGGAAAAGCCCTTTCCTACATCCACGGTTGGTTGATCAGACCAACAATCCACTCCGCAAGTGCTTAACAGGTGCACTGCAAACCAAACTGTGTGCTTGCCGGGTGCACACAACCGTACACTGAAGAAAACCCTTCTTCAGTACCCACGCTTCACTCGCGTCGGATTTCTCTTGCTTAACACAACCCGTGCTAAGACTCTCAGAGACAGAAAACCCTTCTGACCTCCGAATCACTCAAAACACTCTTATGGGGGGGTTTGAACGAGTGCCAACTATACTTACAAAGAACAAGTTCTTTGAAGCAAGTTTGACCTTTGGCTTCTGGGTGAACAGAGTTTTGCCTAAGGTCTAAGAGAATGTATGTAATCAGCAGTGACTGATTTTGGCTTTGGAATTCTCTTCTTCGATTCAAGCTTTGGGGAGTTTAAGCTTAAGGCTGAGTAGCAATTTCGGTAGAGCTTCAGCTTATGTTGTTGAATCGGTAAAGGTTGAAGTGATCCTCGAGCGCTATTTGTAGGAGAACTCTTGAATAGATCCGTTGGCGTAAATCGTCCTCAAGATTTCTTCCGTTGGAGAGCAATTCGAATTTGGGCTGAGGCTTCAATCTTCGAGGTTTCTTGTCTGAGTGGAAACGGCTCTCTTTGATGGACAGGAGATGTGACGTCTCTGAAAAGTAACCACCAGATAGGAATGACCTCTGCAGAGATAAGATCCTGAGATCTCTGCATTTAATGCGGCTGTACTTTGTGAGTACGTGGCTTCCTCTGAACGTTGGAAGATCAGTCCGAGGAAGAATATTCAACTGATACTTGACTTTAGTATCAGTCCATTGCGCGCATTAAGTAATCAGTCTTCAACTGATTCTTCAACTGATACTTCAGTTGGTATCTGCTAGTCTTCAGTCTTCAGTACTTCGTTCTTCAGTCTTCAGTCTTCAACACCGCAAGCTAAACTAGAAACGAACTCTAACACTTGAGTTCAAAACAATTATAGTCTATTACAATTAAGTTCCTATGAATTTTGGTATCATCAAAACAAGGATTAGGATATTCCACAAGGTTCCCAACAATTTCCCCCTTTTTGATGATGCCAAAACCACACAGCAGTTCTAGACAGCAAAAAGACTGAACTCACAGTACAGTTCTAAAACTGGGGTGAAAATAGTTTCCCCCTTAACAATAGAACCTAAAAACTTGTACTTAGAGTTAAGAACGAAACAGTTCTAAAACAGAACAAGGAGAAGGACAGAAAAAACATAATCAGAGCCTGGACAAAGAGTCATTGTCTTCAGGTTGAGATCAAAAAGTTATTTTCATTAATAAAAGACAGATAAGTCATCAGTCTAAGTTACAATTTTTTGGAACAGAAAAGAACAATACAGAAGACAGCTACAGGACTCACGGTTTCTGATTGTAAAGCTTGAAGACTGCTTCCCAGATCTCTCTGGCGTCACTGGAGTCTAGATGAACATTCCAAATCTTGCATAAGGCTTTGAATTCCTTTCTTGATTCTAGTCTCTGTCGATTCCATTCTTAATCCTTGGTGGAGTCACAAACTTCTTCTGAGGATCAAGAATGTTTTTCCATATTTTCCTCTGAGCATCTTTGCATTTGAATAACTAAGTCTCGTTCTTCCAACTGCAACAGAAAATTCTTCCAGGCGTTATTCCTGTAATCCCTGTCACCTTGGATGTTTGCAAAAATCATCCATTTGGTGTAGTATTCTTGGTTTTCTCCCACCAGTCATTCAAACTCAGACGGTATCCATTTGTCTGATCGCTCAAACTTCTCCAAATATGATACTATCAGTCCATTCATGAAGTAGTGTTCGAGCTTTTGGACCTCTCTTCAGAGTTGTTACGAAATCGAATTTCGTCTCTTCAGCTCTGGCTCATTTGAGGAGCTCTCTCTTGCTTCTCTTTCTGTTGAGGTCGACTGAGGCAAAAAGTGGAACAACCTTTGCGATGATCTCTTCAGCTCTGTTTTCAGCCCTATTAAAGACAGAGGGGATCATTTCCGCTTCCCTTCGGATGCGCTTCATTATATCATCTTCCCCATTTGGGCATCATTGGGAGAAAGTCGGCTTTTTAGCTCTTGAGATCATTGAACATCTTCTGAAGGAGGGCGGAGTCAGGGGACTCTTGAGGTCGTTGGATTTGTCCTTTCCACTTGCGCGAGTCTTTCCAGGATAGGTTTTACCGTTTCTGCAACAAGTTGATTGGCTTCAGTTCTTGGCATGAACGTCTTCAGGAAGTCAATTTGCATTTCCCGGATTTTCTCGGTCAGCTCAAGATATTGTGTCTTCGCTTGAATTTCAGATTCAAGAAAGAGTGTGTACAATTCTTCGTGATCCTTCTTGATTTTGGGAATGCCTTTCTTTGGATCAAGCATCTCCACCTTGTATTTGATCAGAGCAACTTCTTCTGCTCCCATCCTATTTTTGGAGCTTATCGATCAAGTCGGCATGATGGATCATGTCTACAGTTGCCTGTTCTTCGACTGCTTTAAGTTTTCTTCACGAACTTTTCTCCATAAATATGTTGTCGTTTGAGCTCGTATTGGAGTAAGTCGATTTTAAGCCGTTGATCGGCAAGCTGCTCAAGCAGTATATCCATCGGTTTTTCAACATCGTCAGAAATCCTGTAATAGATTCCTGTGCGGCCGATTGTGTTTCCAGATGGTTAGAAGCTCGTCAGTTTCTGCATCTGAATCAAATAGAACAGGTCCTTCTGCACGAGGAAGCTCTACGTGCTCTATTGGTATGTCTGAGTCAGCAAAAGAAGTCTGCGCTTGCTGACGATCGGTATGAGCTTTGGATGTGGATGCCTCGGCTTGACTTGCTGGAGCAGGGTGTTCCGCTCTTTCACCAGCAGGAGGTTGAGAAGTTGACTGCTCTTGACTGATGTTAATGCCTTCAGGAGGTGTAGGCTCATCAGTGTTCAAGAGGGGTGTCGATGAAGGCTGAAGAGACTTGGGGATGTCTTCGACTCGTCCTTCCGAAATTGGGCGATCAGCATTGTCAGCTGATCTCTGTTCTGCTTCTGGTAAAGGAGCATCAGCTTCAGTGATGCTAGCCTGATCAACTTCAGCATGGATTGTTGGAGGAGTTGATGGCAAATTCGGCTGACTGATTAAATCAGTCATTGGTTGTTCAGTGGCGGCAGGATCAACAACAGATTCCATCGGTTGAGCAGTGTCGCCAACAGGAGAGCTGAGAACATCAGTTACTTGCTCGATGATGAGAGGCTCTTCAGATGCCTTTGATGTTCCAGCATCGTTGTTGAGTGACATGAGACGTCTGAATTGTTCGAAGGAATACAAATAATTCATGGCAAATCTGTCGAAGTCATGAATTACATCCCAAACCTTTTCAATTTGAAAGAGGCTGATCAGAGATGCCTCTTCCATCTCGAATGCGTCTTCGGCTTCAGAGCTGCGAAGACTGTTGATTTGTGGGCATGGCGCCGTCTTCAGGAAGGTATACGTGAGAAGTCTATGAAGGTTCCGGTAGACTTCTAGAGACGTAGCGAAATCACCAATTAGACGATGGTGGTGATTTGTAGCATTTTGTTGAGCTTCAATCTGAAGTTCAACAACTTCCTGAGTACCTTTAATAAGAACAGTGGGAGCTGGTTCTGGGACAGTTTCCAAGACAGTTTTTCCTTTGGATTTTGGAGAAGATTTTGAAGTGGATGTCCAAGGTATCTCAATGGGTTTCATGGAGGGTTTCTGAGGGAGGATAGAACGGACTCGGCGAGGCACATTCGTGCGTGAAGGAGGATTTGATGGGGGTGAATCAGGGGCATCAGAGTCAGATGATGGTGGAGAAGAGATATCAATTACCTTCGTCTGTGGAGAAGATTTGGGTTATCTTCTTACCAGTTTGAAGAGACGAAGACTGTCTGTGAATTCACTCATCTTCGGCCATCGCACAAATTTATGCTTCTTTGTTCCTTCAATGATGATCTGGGAGACCCTGTTCCCTTGTCGAACCATCGTCGCCGGCCTCGTGTTGTGAGCTTCATTGTAGAGAAGCTTCAGATAAGCTGATTCCCAGTTGAAGGACTCGTTTTCCAGAAGAGCTGCCATAACATTCTTCTGAGGCTGAGAAGCTTTGTCAGGAGTTCCGGTGGCACCTATCCAGCACTTCTGGATAATCTTGCCCCACATGGCAAACTCTGGATGAAGATGAGAAATAGTAACTTGACTTTCTGTCGATTCGGATCCTCATTCAGTGCAGACTTGAGTATTTTGTTGGCCTCCTTATCAGTCAAGTTTGGAGAAGGAAGATCCACTGTTTGGGAGTTTAAACAGTTTCCTTACAATCTCAGAGACGTTGAGAGTCTCTTCAGCACGGTTTACCCCGGTGATGATACTGACTTTTGAGATAAGTTCTTCGGAATCATTGAACTTGAGATTCCTGTAGAATTCTCTGACTGCTTCGTCAAGCAGATACTTTGGTTCACTGGTGATGAATTTGTTCCATCCGTGCCGGTGGAGAATTGTCGAGACCTTTGCATATTCAGGCTTCTTCTCAAATGATTCTTGTGCACAGACTGCTCATATCTGACATCTTTCTCTCTCGGAGCCTCCTTCTTGTTGTCATTTTTCTTCATGTTGGTCTTGGCCATTTCGAATAAGAAATCTGTGAAGAAAATTTTGCAGGAAGTGATCTCACAGTAGAGTGCTGTGGATTTTGAAAGTTAGAGAGAGTGCAAAAGTGATGGAAGATTGAGGAGTGGCCGTAATGGAGAAAGTGTGATCGTGGGAGATGAACAGTTTCCTAGGGCAATGAAAAGACGTGGGCGGTTTGAAATCTGCGCGCCAAATCAGTTTTAATGAATTTTGACGTCCGTAATTAATGCCCGTCAGAGGAGTACCTAAAATAAGAGATAAAACAGATATGGAATATTTGGCATGATCTCTTACTGAAAATAGGCGGCGTAATGCGTGCAATGATTTGAAAAGATATGCACAAAAAGAGGTTTTCAGAATTTGAAAGTCCAATGCAAAACGCAATGTCGTCAGTTAATCATTATCACTCATAGGCCCTATTTTCTTTAATAGTCAAATCAGAAGTGAATACGAACAAGTTCCCAACAATCAGTCAGGAAAACAGTCAAGTACTGAAAAGCTTAACAGAGTTCCCCCTAAATTAGATAATCCATAATCAACTCAAGTAAATTAGGCGAAGAGAACAAAGACTGGATAAACATAAATCAGCTTGAAATCAGTAAAAGACAATGTATCAAAATTGTGCAGAAGAACATAACAAGGAAGAATGAACAATGACAATCTAAGAATCATTTACAAAATAAAGAGTTTCTGATAAGATGACATTCCTTGATCTTCCTTAGTCCTCAGTTGATGCGGAGTTGTTTGCTTGGTTTCCTTGGAGGACTTCCTTTTGGTTCTTCAATCATCTTCCCTTTTCCCTTCTTTCTTCTTTCGTTTGTCTTTGTCATCAGACTCAGGAGCCCCGCTGTATTGTTTTGAACTTCCAGTTGCTGTTGAAGATGAGTGACTGTTGATTCAAGAATAGCTATTTTGACTTCAGCTCATATGTTGCTTCTTCTTGAATGAGCAGCCTCTCGTCCAGCATTTGAAATCTTTCATCAGTGGTAGTCTTGCAGGTCCTTGCTCTTCAGCTGGTGTTTCTTCACCTCTTGCGTCGGCTGGAGCAGTCTGATGCGGTGGAGATTCATGGTGGACTTCAGTGTCCTCAGCATCATCTTCTTTGAGAAGACCTTGGAAATCAGGTACAGTCTGAAGTTGGGTGCCCAGTCGTGAATAGCATCCCAAACATTGGTGACTCTGAATTTCTCAAAGATGCTGTTCTCAATGCTTCCATTTCTCCTTCAGTGAGAACTTCATCAATTCCTTGTATTGAGATTTGGGCAGGGTTTTGATGAAGATGAAGAAGAAGTAACTGACAAGATCCTGAACTCTTCAGGATTCAGGGAAGCTAAGATTGAGGGAAAAGGGTTGTGACACAGTGTTCGGACAGTTGTGTCACGAAGTTTTTGAGAAGGGCAGTTTGATTGATAGTGGCTGAGGATGAGGATGCGGCATTGATGTCAGCAGGTTCATCAAACTTTGCCTTCTTGTCGAACCCTTCCAGACAGAAGTGAAGAACCTCTGAGAGGAAGTTCTTCAGAATCAGTTTCTCTGTCATTGTTGCTTGTGTCTCTTCTGGCTGTTGATTTCCTTCATCTTGTGGAGGAACAGTGGGAGACTGTTGCTGAGTCGTTTCAGTGCTTGGAATTAGCACTTCTTCTGAAGCTTTTGGTGCAGCTTCTTCATGATCCTCATTGAGAGATCTCTGAGGAGTGTCAAGTGAGATCTTGACCGGAGATGACAAGCTGTCGAACTTTCTTTTGATTGAGCCTCGAGTCTTGTAGCGTGGCTCTGAGGTAAGGAGGGGGATTTCAGTTGAATACTGACATTCCCTTTGACTGAACTTTTCTGTCCTTCAAACAATGGATGGTGGAAGACACTTGAGTGGTGTTCTTCCAGAAACATTGTGTCTCCTTTGCACTAAAAGAATGAGTGCTGAAACTCTGGTTCCTTGACGCAGATGCTTGGTGGAATGGGATTCCTTTTCTTCAGCAAGGATCTGAAGATAGGCCTTCTCCCAGTTGAATGGGCCTTTCTGAAGCAGGGCGATCAGCACCAGTTTGTGTGGTCTTGAGAGATGACCAGGGGATCCAAGAGTGCCAAACCAGCATTTCTTGATCATTTTGGCGATGGGTCTGAGATGATGATATAGTCTTGAAATGCTCAGAACATTGGTGATGATTTGGTCGGCGATGCATTGCTCATCAGCGCTTCTCTCATGAGATCTGTGGCTTCATCATCGGCAAAGAATGGGGCTGGTCCATCAGTGGGAGGTTGAACACTTCTCTTGGCTTAGAGATGTTGATGGAAATCTTTGTTGAGTCTGAGAAATCTCTTGTGAACACGTGATTTCAGTTTGAGATCACCAGTTGACTCATCAGTCTTGATGTTGTCGTAGAATTCTCTGATGATCGACTCGTCGAAGAAACTCAGGTGAGCATTGAATGAACTTCATCCATCCATGTCGTTCTAAGATCTCGTTGATCTTGTTGAAATCAGCAAGATTCTGGAGTGACTCCAGTGTTACAAAAGATTCGTAACAGACAACTTGTTGAGATGCTGATTTTCCCATTTGGAATTTTGAGAGGTTTTCTGCAAAATCTGTAAAGTTCTCACAGAGATTGAACTGTGGATTCTACTGTTAGTCTTGCAGAGAAAGACACACTCAAAGAATTTTGCACAAAAGATTTCTCTGAGATTGAGTAAATCTTAGTCGAAGATGAAACGTTTTTGAAGAGAGTGTGAGAGATCGTGCATGAGGCGGTTTCAATAAACGTTTGAAATCCGTGCAAATGGAGACGTGGCACGTGGATCACTCCGCTTGTTAGTAAAAAGGGCGGGATCGTGTGATCGTGTGTCATCCGTTTTGAAAGAAGTTTGCACGTGTCAATTAAAAAGAATAAGAGTGTAAATAAAATGACACGTCAGACTAAGCACAATTCAGCCGAAAAGGATAAAGAAGAGCAGTCATAGATACAAGTGAAATCGTTGAGAGAAGCTTACACAATGATTATCACTAGATACACCGTCGTTTGAAATGCAAGTTCCCCCTGAGTTTTTATGACTGGTTCTCCTTCGATTTCAAGTCCGTTGGCTGTTGCTGCACATTCCTTTCACGTTTCATCTTTCTTCTGTATTGAAGTGATTCTTCGGATCACTCCTTCAAAAACTTCTGACGCCTTTTTGAATTCTGTCTCTCCTTGAGACGGTAAGTTCTTGTTTCTGAGACTGAAGAAGTTTCAGTCTGTTGATCAGTCTGCGCTCCTGTACATCTCTTTTGTTCTTCGTCTTCATCTGTAATGAAGTGGCGCATGACGATCCTTCGAGCATCTTGCACAAGATCAATTCTCTGATGATCTGTTTGTGCTCCCTAAGGAGATTTTCAAATCTCGTTCTTAGGTGTTGATACTCTAGTCGTGTTTGATCATATCTGCTTGTTTCTTCTGACTGTGAGTGGGTTGGACTCTGATTTTCTTCTGGAAAGATGAATCTATCTTCTTCATCAGAATCCAGTGACCCCATCTCAAGTCCGTTGATTCCTCGAAAGTATGTATGAACATTAATCGCTGGAGGAGTCTTTCTTGTTCCTGTACATTGAAGAGAAAACAGGGAGAAACACACAGGAAACAGAAAAAGAACACGGAGCAAGCAATCTCAAGAGGAATCTTGATAAAAGATTTTGATCAAAAACAATAATTCCCTCAATAGGATCTAGTTCAATTAGAACCTAACTCAGATACGAATGTAGTTCTTTGCGAAAACAACCTGCTC
Organism: Salvia miltiorrhiza; assembly: GCF_028751815.1. NCBI lineage: Eukaryota > Viridiplantae > Streptophyta > Magnoliopsida > Lamiales > Lamiaceae > Salvia > Salvia miltiorrhiza. The sequence goes on along the minus strand of NC_080392.1, from coordinate 16,339,686 downwards.
TGATACCAATTAGTTAGGTCCTGAGGGTCTCGAATAGGGTTATGGGGGGGGGGGAGAATACACCTATAGGGCTATTTTTAATACAATCCTGAATCAGAGGGATCTCAGTCAGAGATCAAAACGAAACTTTACATGCAAACAAAGACGCCTGTTTTACTGAAATCCAGTTTTGACCAAACAGGGTTGACGACTGATACTGAAAGCTCTTCAGTAAAGAGTTATCAGTTAAGTTGCTGGAACTTGAACTGATGCAAGTAAGGCTTCAGTCGAGTTTGCTAAAACAGAGATGATAACACTCTTCCTGACTATCAGAAGATAGATCAGTCAGACTGATATCATACGCAGCGGAAATTAAACTTAGTTTCGTAATAGCCTCGGTGGAGCACGTTGTTGGTTATTAGGTTGCTCTTTGCCGTTAATCAATATTCAGTTTTATCAATTGAAATAACACAAGTAGGAATGTAAAACTGAAAAAGTTAAACAACACAGAGAACTTTTACGTGGTTCGGAAAAAACCCTTTCCTACATCCACGGTTGGTTGATCAGACCAACAATCCACTCCGCAAGTGCTTACAGGTGCACTGCAAACCAAACCGTGTGCTTGCGGGTGCACACACCGTACACTGAAGAAAAACCCTTCTTCATTACCCACGCTTCACTCGGCGTCGGATTCTCTTGCTTAACACAACCCGGGCTAAAACTCGTCAGAGACAGAAAACCCTTCTGAACCTCCGATCACTCAAAACACTCTTATGGGGGGAGGTTTGAACGAGTGCCAACTATACTTACAAAGAACAAGTTCTTTGAAGCAAGTTTGACCTTATGGCTTCTTGGTGAACAGAGTTTTGCCTAAGGTCTAAGAGAATGTATGTAATCAGCAGTGACTGATTTTGGCTTTGGAATTCGTCTTCTTCGATTCAAGCTTTGGGGAGTTTAAGCTTAAGGCTGAGTAGCAATTTCAGATCAGAGCTTCAGCTTAATTGTCGTTGAATCGGTGAAGGTTGAGTGATCCTCGAGCGCTATTTGTAGGAGAACTCTTGAATAGATCCGTTGGCGTAATCGTCCTCAGATTTCTTTCCGTTGGAGAGCATTCAAATTTGGGCTGAGGCTTCAATCTTTGAGGTTCCTTGTCTGGGTGAAACGGCTTCTCTTTGATGGACAGGGAGATGTGACGTCTCTGAAAAGTTACCACCAGATAGAATGACCTACTGCAGAGATAAGATCCTGAGATCTCTCGGCATTTAATGCGGCTGTACTTTGGTGAGTACGTGGCTTCCTCTGAACGTTGGAAGATCTGTCCGAGGAGGAAATATTCAACTGATACTTGACTTTAGTATCAGTCCATTGCGCGCATTAAGTACATCTTCAACTGATTCTTCAAACTGATACTTCAGTTGGTATCACTGCAGTCTTCAGTCTTCAGTCCTTCTTCTTCAGTCTTCAGTTCTTCAGTCCTTCGACCCACCCCGCAAGCTATACTAGAACCGAACTCTAACACCTTGAGTTCAAACAATTCTAGTCTATTACAATTAAGGGCCTATGACTTTTGGTATCATCAAAACAAGGGTTAGGATATTCCACAAGGTTCCCAAACAACAAGTATCTGAAAATCATGAGATCTCAATAAATTATTTACATTCAAATCAGATACTAGAGAGAGAAAATATCATCGTTGATGATATATTTACCTTTCATATAGCTCTTCAAGTTTTAAATATCAGGATCATGAACATAAATCTGTTGCACAATGAAAATAGAGACTTGATTGGCCAAAGTGAAAAGAAGCTATAGAAAAGTAATTAAATTCCTGTGATAACCGGAAAGTATTTGAATATATAGCCCTAACTCCAGAATCTAAAATCCATGTTGATTACAGGTGGATCTTTGTTAAAAAGAGAACCGAGAAAAATGAAGTTACGAGATATAGAGCAAAACTCGTAGCACAAGGTTTCTCACAAAACCAGGAATTGATTATGAGAAAATATACTCTCCGGCCCGTAATGAACGCTATTACTTTCAGATTTTGATTAGTCTGGTTGTGTCATAAAGGCTTGATATGCGCCTTATGGATGTAGTAACTGCTTATCTATATGGGTCATTAGATAATGATATATATATATATATATATATATATATATATATATATGAAAATTTCCAAAGGATTTAAAATGCCTAAAGGATTGCAGTCAAAACCCAAAAACATGTATTCAATTAAACTGCAAAAATCGTTGTATGGGTTGAAACAGTTTGGTCAAATGTGGTACAATAGACTGAGCGAGTATCTTTTGAAAGAAGGATACAAGAATAACGATATATGCCCTTGTTTTCATTAAGAAAATCGAAAGTGGATTTGCAATCATAGCAGTTTATGTTGATGATTTAAATTTAATTGGGACTCCTGAGGAGCTCAATAAAACTGCTGAATATTTGAAGAAAGAATTTGAGATGAAAGATTGGGAAAGACAAAGATTTGTCTTGGTTTGCAAATGGAACGTATCCGTGGAGGAACGTTTATCCATCAATCCACATATTCAGAAAAAGTGTTACAACGCTTTTACATGGATAATGCACATTCATTAGCATCACCAATGGTCGTTAATTAGATCTATTGATACTAGAAATATCCATTTCGACCAATTGAAGAGGGTGAAACAATACTTGGTCCTGAAATACCATATCTAAGTGCAATTGGAGCGTTGACTTATATGGCTAATAATACTAGACCAGATATAGTTTTTTCTGTCAATCTTCTAGCAAGATTTAGCGCTGCACCCACTTTGAGACATTGGAATGGTGTTAAGCACATTCTACATTATCTAAAGGGTACCATTGACCTTGAATTATATTATCAAGAAAATCTGATAATACTCTAGTGGGGTACTCGGATGCAGGATTTTTATTCGATCCGCATGAAGCTAAGTCACAAACTAAATACGTTTTCACATGTGGTGGAACTGCTATATCATGGAAATATGTGAAGCAAACCTTGACGGCAACATCCTCAAATCATTCTGAAATCATTGCAATCCACGAAACAAGTCGAGAATGTGTATGGTTGAGAAATGTGACGAGTCATATCCAAGAGTCGTGGGTTAGCTTATCAAAGACCAAACGAACTGTTTTATATGAAGACAATGCTGCTTACATCGTGCAACTCAAGGAAGGATACATCAAAGGCGATCGGACGAAGCATATTTCTCCCAAGCTCTTCTACACACACGATCTTCAAAAGAATGGCGATATCGACGTTCAACAAATTCGCTCAAGTGATAATCTGGCGGACTTATTCACCAAGGCATTACCAACATCGACATTCAGAAGTTGGTACATGAGATCGGCATGCGTCGACTCAAAGATCTTCTATGATCTCAAGTTCAGGGGAAGCAGTTGTACTATTTTTCCTTCGACTAGGTTTTGTCCCATCGGGTTTTCCTAGCAAGGTTTTAATGAGGCAACATTTTTGTTTTAGGGATTGGTCAATCAAGGGGAAGTGTTGTAAATATATCTATAAGATATATCTTATGTGTGTTGACCAAGAAATCTCCCTAAAACCCTAGCTTCCTACTTGTATAAATAGAGGCCTTTGGCCGTCATATTGAATACTCTTAATACATATTCTCTTCTCTATTCTCTCGTTTCTCTCTAGTTTATAACAGGGGTTATTGTCATAAAATACATCAAGTTTGTCAATTTTTTGAATTATATCATCACTTTTTCGTTTTGTCAAAAAATACATGAATTTAAGATTGATTCTTAAATATTCCACGGTGAATAACTCCGGCGAAATCGAAACTTATGTGTCATTTACGTGGCTTACGTGGCATTTAATTTATACGAGATTGATGATGATGCGTTGCCACATCCCACCCATCCCAATTCCCACAGATCGACTCCCCTCTCCCACCTTACCCCTTCGGCCCTGCCCGCACCCACAGCTCGGTGGAGCCTCCCCCTTCCCCCAACCCATTCAATGTATTCGAAAAGCAAAAGGAAAAGAGAGGGAGATATATTTCACTTCCCCATCTCATTATATTCCCTCCGTTGACCGACAGCGGCAGCCGGCGCCGTTTAGTCCACCGCTGTTCAGACTTCTGCCCTCGCCGGAAAAGGGGCCGTCGCGGTGGCGGACATGGTCGTGGGTTCGAAGAGGGAAGAACGACTGTTGGTGCCATTGGGTGAGCGGCCGGCAAAGGGGAAGAGGTTGGCCGGATCTGTGGTTTTCTGAGAGAGATTTGTGGTTTTCTGTGGTTTTTTAGAGATGGCTTAGGGGCGGTGGTCGGAGGTGACGCCCTTCGCCGGGTAATCGAAGCAGGAGAGGTGGAGTTGGTGGAATCTTTGAGTGATTATTTGAGGGAGATTTGAGGGAGTGTGGCGATGACTTCACCGCCGCTGAGGAAGGGGACGGCGCGCGTGGGGCGGCGGCAGAACCTAGAGAAAATGAGGCGATTTGGGGGATGTGGTTTTGCAGAGGGCGCCGCCGCCGCCACCGCTTGAGAAGCAGTCGGCGGCTCTGTTCGTGGAGGAGGGCAGCGAAGGGGGAGGGACGGCTCTGCTGGTGGGAAAGCCGGCGGTTCTATTGGTGAATGAGGGCAGCGAGTCTGTGACGTGTGTATGTGAGAGAGAGAGAGAGAGAGAGAGAGAGAGAGAGAGAGAGAGAGAGATTTGGCAACTCCAACAGCCACGTTGGCAATTCTGGCAATCGCGTTGGCAATTCGACTGCCACCTCAGATTAATTTGGGCGAAATTAAAAATGATGGGACAATTGTGAATATATTATAAATTCATGTATTTTCTGGCAAAAAAAAATGATGATATAAATCAGAAAATTGACAAACTTGATGTTTTTACGGCAAAACCCCAAAAATTAAAGGGTAAATATCATTTTTTGGCCCATCGTTTGAGCTTTTTCTCAAATATATCCCACCTAAGCATATTTACAAAATAATACTTAGTGTTTATTTTTTTCTTATTTGTGACCCGTAAAAATAATCCGGCGACCGGTTTCTGACGTGTTCCGATTAAGTGTCATGTAACTATTACACATCAGCATTAAAATAAATAAATACACGTAATAAGCGTGATTGGCTTTTCAAAACTAACAATTCAAACCCGTTTCCTCAAGAAAAAGAATTTAATGGTTCATATTCAATATCTTTTAAAATTCTTCATCATCCCGCGAAATTCTTCCATCATCTCCGTCGATCACTCCCCCGCCGCCTCTCCTCCGTGTATCTATCACTTAGCACTCGCCAGTTTTGTCTGATCCAAAAAGTAATTCCTTGTGCAAGCTCTCATTCCATCTTTTCATGTATTCCATCGGAGTTTTTGAAAATCTGGCCTCTTAATTAAATTTATGATAAATATCTTGGATTGAAATCATAGTTTCCGAAAAAAAAACTGTTGAGAATATATTACCATACATCATACCACAATGAATAATAGTGTTATGCTTGCTGCATTGCAGTGATACCAATTAAGAGTTCGGTTTATTGGTGTTCTAGTCTAGCAGCAAATATACCTCGGCTGAAGATGCTTCCATCAGTGGAGAGTGACAGAGACGATTCTTTATCAAGCGATGAGAGGGAGATGGCGGGGGGGATAAAACATGGAGGAGATGGCGGCAGGGAATAATCGACGGAGGAGTGCCGCTGCTGTATTGATCGGAGGTAGGGTTGAAGATGATGGAAGAATTTCGCTGGATGATGAAGAATTTTGAAAGATATTGAAGATGAACCGTTAGAATCTTTTTCTTGAGGAAACGGGTTTGAATCGTTAGTTTTGAGAAACCTGTCACGCTTCTTACATGTATTATTTATTTATTTATTTATTTATTTTAATACTGATGTGTAATAGTTACATGGCACTTGGTCGGAATACGTCAGAAACCGGTCGCCGGATTATTTTTACGGGCCACAAATAATAAAAAAAAATGAAACGATAGGTATTGGTTTGTAAATATGCTTAGGGTGGGATATATTTGAGAAAACGCCCAAACGATAGGCTAAAAAGTGATATTTACCCAAAATTAAAATCAAATTATTGTGTATAAAAAATAAATCGTGTATAAATAATAAATCAAGGGATATTAAAATTATTTAATCTATATAATATATAAAAGGCAGTTTAACGGTTATTTTTTCCCACCAAATTTTAAAAATCAGTTTTTTTTAACTGCTTCCTATTTTTCAGCAAGTATGCAAAAATTGCGTTCCACTCATTTTTCTTATACTCCACCTTTTTCTTTTATGTTTTGATTGATTTTATTTTCTACATATTTCTAATTTTGATTTTATTTAATTAGCTTTATTTTAATTTCATTTTCAATTTTAATTTCTTTTGTTCATAGCAAATATATGACATCAATTTATATCTATATATTATAATATACAAATGGATACTTTTAACGGATACTTTTGTGTAATTTTTTTAAAATATTTTTTTTATACTCCAGAATACCTATTTTTTCACAATTCACACTCAATCGTGCATGTTTTTTTCCTTTTCTCTTTTTTCGTTTCAATTGTAATATAATTTGATTAATGTTAAATATTTAATATACATATCAAATTAAATATTATGAAAATAGCTTTAATTTGATAAAAAATGGCTTTTTCCATATTTACTCTTCTCCCACCACACTTTTAAAAAACTTATCACATTATTTTATTTTTTAAAAAATATGCACATTTTAAATTTAATATAGTATAAAAATCATGAAAAATGAAGTTAAAACGATTAAGTTATGAAATAAATTAAAAGTTAAAATATTTTATTTATCTTTGTTAAAATTTTACAATTTTATATATATGTTTGTGTATGAAAATACTTATTTATTTATTTATTATGATGCATATACTACTCGATGATAATAATGCCTAATGCTAATTTTATTATTAATTTTTTTTATTTAATAACTTTAATTATCATTACGCTTTATACAAAGTTGAAAATTTACATTTTTAAATTTAGGATTTTATTAAATAATTGACGGGCGTGGATTGTTTTAGTTTATTTATATTAAAATAATTTTATCTTATATATTTTAATTTTATTTAATATTTATATTTATTTATTTAAATATGTTGTTTAGTTTCAATGTTCGTCGTGCATCGCACGAATGGTAATACTAGTTGGTCTAATAGGTGAGTTTATGAGTCAATGATCATGGATTTGAATTGTTGTACTAATTTAAAATTGAGTTTTATTGATAATAATTTTTAATTATTTCAATGACATAATTAATTATATATATGTGTGTGTGTGTGTGTGTATTATCCTCTGAAACCCTAGGTGGCTAGGGTTCTGAGAGTGGAGTCTTGCTTTTCATTTGAAAAGATTTTGATCCTTTGATTCAGTGGGAGCGAAGTCGTTACGGTTCTGATTGCTTGAGGATGGATCCCAAGGAAATTGCGACGATGGTGGCTGTATTGAAACTTGCAAATGATACGCAATTGAAAGTTGTGACACTGTCAAGTCTGGAGAAGAAAAGGGGGAGTTCTAGGGCGAAGAAACTTATTTGTGGAAAATTTTCTCCAAACGCGAACCAAATAGAGAAACTCTACGTGAGAAACTTTCGGGGATTCTCCAGATCCTAGGAGCGTGCAAAGTTGAAGTGGTGGAGACGAATCTCTTTGTTATATCATTAGATCTGGAGTCAAATCGGGAGAGAGTGTTGGTGGAGGGACCTTGGCACCGGTTCAATGATCTAATGTTGCTTTAAAAGTGGAGGCGATGGAAACGACCCCAACATGTTCAAGGAGATTACCATGTGGATACAACTACATAACTTGTTGATAACCTGCATGGAACCACAAATCATCCGACGTGTAGGAGAATAGGTTGGAACAATGCTAGACTTGGATGTAGGGGAACGAGGGATATGATTGGGGAGATTCGCGAGGGTAAGAGTTATCAGATCCATTGTGGAACCTTTGTTACGTGGGGTGCCAATCAAAAGTGAAGGGGAAAAAGAAGACATGATGGTACTGATACTATATGAGAAGTTTCCAGATATGTTTTACTTCACATGTGGCAAAATAGGACATCACATTAGAGATCGTAACGCAAACATGCAGACAAAACAATCCAAAGTTTGGAATGTGGCTTAGAGTAGGGCAAGGAGTTGATTATCGACGGCAACAACATCCGACATCGAATACTATTCTACAAGAATGGAGCCTACACCTAATCCAGCCAAGACCACCGCCGAGAGCACGAATGGAGGACCAAATAAATAAGGAGAGGAAGGAGTGAGGCGGACACATCAGAAAATAAAAGTGATGAGAGCAATAGTATAGGGAATGAGGCAGATATAAAAACAATATTATCATACATAACAATGATATGCATATTGATGGGAATAAGGGAGTACATAGGGATGGAGTACAACCAAGGAAGAGGAATGGAAGAGGGGGTTGGAGACAAGTCGGGTAAGGGAAGTGACATGACTAGTTGGGAGGGGCTGGAAGGAAATCGTAATGGTAGAGAGGTGAGAAGCGGGGAGAGGGTGGTTTGGAGATAGCCAGCGCTGATCAGGGGACTCAAGATAAGGGAAAAATGAAGTATGAGAAATGGCGGTTGAACAGACGGAGGTAGCAGTGAGTCAAAATAGTAACTAGAGAGCTGACGGAACGAATGAAGATAAAAACAAGATGCCAGAGAAGACAACCGCTTTGCCAAAGATATCCCCTAAGAAATCTAAAAATAACCACAGTGGAAAAGATTAGAAGAGGAGGGCACAAGAGGATGGGAATGGAGATGGGTAAAAATACTTGGAAGGAAGAGGGAAGATTAGGAGGGTGGGAGAAAAGAGAAGATGAGGGCTTGAGGTGGAAGAAGAAGAGATGGATCAGATGAGGAAGATGAAAAAAATTGGAGAAGATCAAGTAATTTGAACATGGATCCAGCTAGGGATGTCAGTGGGTGGGTATTACCCGAACCAAAACCAGAACCGTTCATTACCCGTTGAGCTATAAGCAACGGTTCTGGTTCTGGTTCTAGACCCGACCCATTTAGACCCTAAACCTAACGGTCCAGATCCGATCCGATCCGTTTGTTATGGGTCCGGCCCGACCCATTTTACTGTTGACGGTCAACAGGCGCCACCCCCTCCCCCTCCTAGAATAAATTATTTTTTATTTAAAAAAAATTCTCCCCACCCCCACCCAAAAATTAGTAATATTATCCTTGATTTTCACCAAACGAATTCATATCTCAACTTGAAAACTAAATTATAAGTGCACTAATGTTCATGAATTACGTTTCCACTTCGCCTTTCAAGTTTCAATCATCATATTACCTTTGAACAACTCTCAATACTAAGACAATATAAACAACAAAATGCAGTTGTTATGTAATTATATAACAAGAATATGCGACCATCATCAAAAAATGAAGCTACTCTGCTCCTTTCTGAGACATCAAAAGCGCATCTTTTTCCTCTTTCAAATACTTCATTTCCTGCATTTACACAAATTCAAGAATGACAACTACAAAGACTTGAACTTATCAAAAAAAAAAAAAAAAAACAGTTAACAAAAGTGCATATTACTTACAATTACCATTTCACAACTCATTTTCATCCCCTTCACTTTGTGTACATAAAGCTTCATCACGAGGAACGGTACTAATCCGCACTATAAACACATCACACATGCAACAACAATTATAAAACCATAACTTAAATAAATAAGTATAAAATGATACATACCATTTTCTCTAATTGTTGGAATCCAATCATTGGCAACTACTAATGCCTCAACAGCATCCGGACTCAACTTAGAACGAGCCTCGTCTATGATACGACCACCAAGACTAAATGCTTACTCTGAGGCAACTGTGGTAGCTAGAATGGCCAATATATCACGTGCTATCTTTTGCAAAATATGAACTCGACTTGCATTAATGCTCCACCACTTCAAAATATCAAACTTTTCATCTTGAGGATGTATGGGTTCATTGAGATAGATTTCCAACTCTGACTGCTGCAAAGATAAAGTATACTTGGGAAGAACACATTTGAGGTCGGATACTTACTACCACTGAAGAGATGAGTAACTTCATAAAAGGTCCTCAAACACTCAACAACAATTGCAGCAACATCTCATTCTTCTGCAGAAGGATTGTAAAAATAGCCCTAATCAATCTGTCCTAGTCGAACAAATGCATCCCTCAAAGGCAGTGCCATATCGAGTAACTCAAAAGTTGAGTTCCATCTAGTTGGCACATCATTAGCCACTGCCCTTTTATCTTGGAGCTTGCATTGTTGTTTGGCTCTTTCAAACTTTTGCATTGCAGATGGAGTTCTTTCCAAGTATCTCACAGTTTTTCGAATATCATCCAACAAAATTCTAATTTGACCAAGCCCATCTTGTACAATCAAATTTAAGATATGTGCACTACAACGCATATGTAACAAATCTCCAGAAAAAGGAATCAATGAATCAGAAACAAGCCAAACCTTAAGCTTATTAATCATAGATGAATTGACACTAGTATTGTCAACAACAATTGAACTCAACTTCTTATCCAAATTCCACTCTATGATCCTATCTTTCATGAAGTTAAACAACTTATCCCCATCATGTGGATACTCAAGCAACTTAAATGCAAGAATTTTTTTGTGCAAATTCCAAGAATCATCTATGAAATGAGCAGTCATGCAACAATAAGCTTTATTAGAATGCTCAGAAGTCCAAATATCTGTCGTCAAAGACACTTTGCAGTTGAGATTATCTAATAAACTGTAAATCTTCATTTTCTCTTCTTCAAAGATACCAATCACATCAGTCCTAATGGTATTCCTAGAAGGCAACTTAAAATCAGGGTTCAAACCATTCAGAAAAACTTCAAAATAATCATGTTCACCTATATTGAATGGATAATTGTGTTTAATACACGCCACCGCCAAATCCCTTCTATTTTTCAACTGATCAAACTTATACTCACTTCTAGGACTTTTATAGCAACTTGTAGAAGTATCTTCAAGAATGAATTTCGGGCAAGGGCCTCTAAGGTGCTTCGCTAAGCTCGAAGTCCCTGAAGTGCTAGTCCAATTCAATTTCTTATTACAATAATTGCAGTTTACATCTTTGAACACTCCTTTACTAGTTTCAATTTTTGTAAAATGATTCCAAACCTCTGAAGCTTTTTTCTTTCTGGCACTACATTTCCTCGATGTTGTTGTAGTGGGAGGCCCCATAGGTTCTTTGTCAATGGTGTCAGTTTCCACAGGTGCTGCAGATTGAGAATCTTCACCACTTTGAGACATCTCTTTGTTGGATTCTACCATCTCACTTGACCTGAGAGAAATCACCAAGTGTAATCAGATTATGCAGCATAAGGAAAAGTGGAGAACAACATATAACACTAACATATATAACATTATAATTGCTTTTCACTTTGAATATTCAATTTAAATAGTCATAGGAACACTGCCATTGAGCCCTATCGGTACAGATAAATACTTTTTACATACTACTTCCACCAATAACAACAAACAAAGGAATTATAATACAATTTTAATTGATAAACAAAGGAATTATACTAACAACAAACAAAGGAATTATAATACAATTATAACATATATAACATTATAATTGCTTTTCACTTTTCAATTATAATACTTTTTTTTAATTCATTGTTGGAAAAACATGAATAGTAATTCCTTTATGGTCAAAGGAACACACATGTTGGAGGCAGCTTTAAATTAATTCGTGTGTTTTGGCTTAAATAAATGGAAGAGAAAGCATAAACAAAGGCCATGAAGAAGGAAAACATGAATTCTCATTATTTCAATACCAATGACAGTATACCGCAATCAAAGATCCAAATGCATATGGTGGTGATGAAACAGCAAAGCTAAGACCAAACCAAACGTCTCAATACAACCTCACGAAACATTAACGGACAACCTTGAAGCAACAAACTACATCTGAAAATCCGAAAAACCCTCCAAGATTGGATTTTTACGACAAGAAACAAAAAACATGCATTGAAACTCCTAGTCCTGCAATTTTGGTGTTTTTTTTCGATGTTGAAATGTAATTGCGAATTCGAAAAAGGAAGGAGAATTGCTGAACTCCCGACGGTGGTAGAGGGTTTACCTTGAGGAGTGCATGAGCAACTTTACGGCGGCGTGCAGCGGAGAGCGTAGGAACTCCCGGCGCGGCGGAGAGCAGTGAATTCCGAAGAGCAACCAGAGATATTCAGGGGCTACTGAGACGGGTTGCAGCGCGACAGCAATCAGCGGCGGCGGAGGTGAGCAACAGCGGCGGAGGTGAGCAGCGGCGGCGGAGGAATTGAGGAATTGGGGTGAGCAGCGGCGGAGGCAAACAGTAGATCCAATTTTCAATTTCAGACGAGAATTGAGATTTGAGAGTTGAGAGTTTGAGACCATGGGCTTTTTTGGGCTTTTTCAAGTTTGGTAATGGGTATTATTGGGTCTATGGGTCTGATAAGACCCATGGGTAATTAATCTACCCGGACCATTTTATTTTATCACTTAATGGTTCGGTCCGGTCCGGATCCAATAACTAATGGATCGGTTCTGGTTCTGAAACCGTAATAATTTTAACAGTTCCGGTCCGGGTAATACCCGCCCATTGACATCCCTAGATCCAGCGGAGGTTGTGGCGCAGCCCCGCCGAGCATAATGAATTGCCTCATTTGGAATGCACGTGGGTTGGAAAGTCCACATGCATTCCATGAGTTTCGGCGACTGATCATCGTAACTTTCCCTGGTATTGTGTTCATTTGTGAAATAAAACTCGTTACTAGTAAGTGTGCAATGTGGATAACTCAGATTGGCTATGAAGGTCAATTTATTGTGGATACAAAAGGTAGCAAGGGGGGTCTCATACTGTTGTGGAATGAGGAAACCAATGTTAAAATCACTTTCTATTCTCAAGGACACGTGGATTGTTATGTCGATTATAATGAAATGATTTGGCACTACACTGCTTTTATGGACACCCGAAGACGAGTTATAGAAAGCTCTCTTGGGAGTTGCTGACCAAATCCCTACGGAGGACATGCCGTGATTGGTGGGGGAGACTTCAACAAAATTCTATCGGACTCGAAAAAAATGTGGGAGGCCAAAGCTTTATGGTCAAATGAACATGTTCATAGAGGCTCTATATTATAACAATCTTCAGGAAATTGCTCAGCCTGATCGTGGGTTCACTTGGATGAACAAAAGGGAAGTGGAGCCGATTCTAGAAAGATTGGATCACTTTGTGGGAATCAGTTGTGGAATACTAAGCACCCAAATGCGAAGACTACTTCCTACGATTTTTATGGATCCGACCACCGACCTCTTATGTGCATTTTGGATCCGGAGAATGAGGAACCTATTAACTATGGGAAATGCCACTTCCACTTCGAAGATAAATAGTTTTTGGAGAAAGATTTTGTATCAGATTTTTTATGTGAATGGTCGTTTATTGGATATTTAGAAAAACATGCAGATGAAGTTTGCCATGTGTGAAGATTTTTTGAACAACTGGGCTAAACACCAATTTGGTAAAATGGGAAAGAAAGTGGCACTATTGCGGAAGGAAATACAACGGCTTATGCAGAATGAGGATGAAAAGCATAGTGTGGAGAATATTATGGAGATTTCCAAAAAGATCGATCAAGCAGTGGATGCGAAATCATGAATAATAATAATAATAATAATAATAATAATAATAGCAGGGACTTTTAGACCTTGGAGATGCTAGGGTTTCCTCCCGCCGACCTCTAGGCGGCGGCTCCTCTCTCTTGCGTGGCCGGCCGGCTTTGGGCTTCGCCGGCCGGCATGATGGCTCCCACGCTATTGGATTTTCCTCCGTTGGAAAGCAGCAAGGTGGCTAGGGTTCCGTCTTTGCGCAATGTCTCCAGCGGTGTTGTCTTTTCTAATCAATTTTCTCACGTCACTCGGACGAATTCTTTAACGTCTGATCATCACAATGTTCAGTCGGGCATGTTCCGGGAAGGCTCCTCCTCGTATTTTCAAACGGGACCTAAGGTTTCTCAGACTCCGTGGGTTTCGTCGGGACACACTACTAATCTGGCCACGACGGGTTTAGAGACTAGGGTTCCATCGATTTTGATGCATGGTTCTACTTCCAATCAGTCGACGGCGGTGTTTGACTGGAGCTTTTTGGCCAGGGCTGTCGCTCATTCTCAGACTCTCTCGTCTTCGGGGACTCTCAACAGTTCTAGGGTTTTGGACATGGCGGCTGAAACTGCGGATTTTGCGCGAGCTCCTCAGGGGCTCTCTCCCACCGATTCTGTTGTAGTGGCGTCTGTTGCTGCTCTGGAGGGTGACGGTCATGGTTCTTTGACCTCCGACATCCCTCGGTTAGAGGGTCCTTCGATGGTGGCACACACAAACAACTCGGAGATGCTCCACCCGATTCTTCTGGACAATAGTGTCCCTTCCACTACTTCGACAGCACAGCAGCAGTCACGAGAGCCTCTTCCTAAAGGGAGAACGTTTGCTGATGCTCCTCCCGTGAAGTCGTTTGCCGAGTCTCTTAGGCAATCTTCGGGACGTCCCGCAGACGTCCCGGCTCATGATTTTGCGGTTCTGAAACCCGAAATGGTGGACGACAGGCCGTGCCTTTCTATTTCCTCGGCTTTCCGTCAACGGCAAATCAAATCCTTTCAGCATGCTATTCATGGGAGGGTTTTCCTTCGCAAAGGTGATTCACCAAGATTTGCGGCGGATCTTTTTACTGAGCTATCTATCATCTGGAAAACGTCGTCCCCGTGGCAGATTATCCCTCTGGGCAAGGGATATTTCACGTTGAAGTTCTCGTCACCGGAAGATTATGCTTTGGCTTTCGCGAAATCTGCTTGGCGTCTTCGTGTGGGGATTCTTTTCCTTCATGCATGGACTCCAAACTTCAATCCGAACAAGATTGTTTCTTCTACTGCTCAGGTTTGGGTCCGTATCTTTAATCTCCCGCATGAGTTTTGGCATCCTGAAGTCCTCTCTGGTATAGCTAGGCATGTTGGAACTCCTATTCTCGTTGATGGCATGTCTGCTAGGGCTTCAGTTGGTTATTTTGCTAGGGTGTTAGTTGAGATGAATGTGGCCCTGGAAATTCCTGAGTTTCTTGATGTTAAATGTGATGACGATATTTATGAAATTGAGTTTGGATATGAGAATTTGCCATACTTCTGTAGTCTTTGTTCTGCGATTGGCCATGCCACTGATGACTGCAGGAACTCGGGCATAGAGCCTGCCTCTCCGACTAAACAGAAAGTACGAGATAATAGTTTGCGGGGCAGGAAGCATAGCAATAGATTTCGACAATGGAAGAAAATTAGGAGCCGTTCTCGACAGCACGCGATTGCAGTGCCTTGTGCTGCTAAGCTGGATAATCATGAGGAGTCTTCGCCCAGACGTGAAGTTACTGTTGGGAAGAATTCTGTGGAAAACAGGAATCGTTTTGAGGTGCTGGAGGGTATGGAGAATGAAGACAATATGGCAGCACGTAGAGAGGATTCGCCGGTTCAGAATTCGGATGCTCCAGCTTGCAAGGAGGACACGGTTGTTATGGAGGATTCTGACAGATCCGTGGATGAGGAGATCATTGCAGACGATCGCGAGGCCGCAAGCTCGGCACTGCGACCACAGCGGGAGGACACGGCCGGGTCTGAGGGTTCTACGCTGCAGGACATTGCGAAGTTTGGGCAGCATAAGGAGGTCATAATACAATCTGCCGTGGTTCCGTCCATGGACATGGTAGATGATTCTGCATCTCGGTTGGTCATTGAGCCTACACATGCTAATCAGGAGGAGTTGGCTAGTCGTATTAGCAAATTAGAGGAGCAGGTTAGTCAGGGGATGCAAATGTTCGTTGACAATCCTAAGCGTCGACCGGGTCGACCTAAAAAGGGGATGGAACGTCCGCAAGATCCACCGAATCCGATTGACAGTATCAAAAGTCGGCTCAGGAATAAGGGCGCCGCTTCAGACGCAGCTCGAGCTATGTCGGCTGTGGTTTCTAAGAGATGGGGAGATATGCTGGACGACGAAGACTTGTTCTACGAGGACGACTTCTCTTAGTTGGCTCGCACTCATGTCACTGCCCTTGCTGTCTCAGGCGTTGCTTTTGCTTTTGTGGTTCGGGTTTTTGGAGGCTGGCTTTCCTAGGGGCAATGGTTCGGCCGGAGCTTCTGAGGTCGACTTTCCGCCTCCTCCCGTTTCGGTGTTTTTGGTTTTTTTCGTTGCTTTGTCGTTTTCTTTCGTTTGAGCTCTCTTTTTGGAGGCTCGGCCCTTAGTCTGCACTTGTGCTTTCAAGGGTTTTGAACTTCTCTTTTTTCAATAAACTTTCTATTTCAGCAGTGGATGCGAAATCATGTCACTGGAAACAACGTGCTAGAGTCAATTAGCTTGCTAATGGAGATGGGAACTCGAGTGCGTTTATTGCGCATGACTCGAAAAGAAGAAAAAATAACATCATTTTGAAACTCGAGGATGACCATGGGGCATGGAAAGTTGATGAGAAAGATAAACCCCAAGTGATTGTAGATTATTTTCAGAAGCATTTTCAATCGAGCAAGCCTATTGATGGAGATATTGAGGAAGTGATAGGAAAGGATAAAGAAAGGGTAAGCGACGGAGATAGGGCTGGGCTGGAGAGGTCGTATGACTAAGAGGAAATCCAAAGGGTAGTGTTTGATATGCACTCGACCAAAGCCTAGGGGCGGAATGGCTTTATTGTGCGGTTCTTTCAAAGGTTTTGGCCGCCGGTGGGCGGGTACATCACTAGAAAAGTGATGGATATTCTCAATGGCCACGATGATATAGAAGAATGGAATCACACACTCATTGGATTGATATCGAAGATTTGTTAAGCCGCAAAAGGTGGCGGATTTATGCCCTCTCAATATGTCTAACACTACTTATAAGATTATGTCCTAAGTATTGGTGAACAGATTACTACCGGTGATGGGAAGAATCATACACCAGGCATAAAGTGCATTCATAAAGGAAAGCCAAATCACCGATAATGTTCTCATTAGTTCGAATACCAACATTGGATTTGAAGCCGGAAGAATGGAAAGAAGGGCTATGCCGCACTGAAACTCGATATGAGCAAAGATTATGATCGGGTTGAATGGAATTATTTGAAGGCTATGATGAAAAGGCTGGGATTCCCAAACATAATGAGCAATCTTATTATCCGGTGCGTGAGGTTTGTAAAGTTCTTTTTTGTCCTTAAAAGGGTTGTATATGGGGATGTGACGCCTACACGTGATCTAAGCCAAGGTGACCATCTTTCACCATTCCTCTTTGTCATGTGCGCGCAATGATTTTCTGCGTTGTTTAACTACCATGACTTGAAAGGCGAGATTAGTGGTGTTCTGATTATTCTAAGACAACTCAACATTACTCAACTATTCTTCGTTGATGACAACTTGATTTTCTTTCAAGCGGATAGAAATGAAGCTTTAAATATTCGGCATATCATCTCATGCAATCAGAAAGCCTCTAGACAGCTTATCAACTTCAATAAGTCGTCGATTTCTTATAGCCCGAATACTTTAATAAGGGCAGAACATGAAGTAAATCAGGTGTTGAATATCAAGTCATAGGACAAAATCCAAAAGTACTTGGGATTGCCTTCATTTTCTCTGCAGCAGAAAGATTTCACTTTGGCTATCTAAGAGATCATGTGGAAAAAAAACTAAAAAGCTGGAGCTAGCGAGAGTTCTCAGCGGGTGGAAAAGAAGTCTTAATCAAAGCTGTAATCCAAGCGGTGCCCACCTACACTATGCAGTGCTTCTGTATATCGAAATCGATATGTGATGAGATCCACAAACTCTGTGCGGCTTTTTGGTTTTGAGACAAGGAGGACAAAAAACGACTCCATTGGTCTAGATAAGAAAAGATGTGCAGTCCAAAGGATAGTGGTGGCATGGGATTCAGAGACCTTAAGAGTTTTAACAAGACTTTAGTTGCAAAACAAACATGGAAAATGCTCACTAAACCTGAGTCACTTGTGGCTCGAGTGTTCAAAGCCTGATAAGGACAATGCAAGCCAAATCAAAACTCCCACTGAAGTTTTGGGCTGAAGTAGTCAACAACGCTTGCTACACACAGAACCGCTCCTTCCTCACTCAAAGACATGGAAAGACTCCATACGAGCTATGGAAGAACAGGAAGCCAACAATCTCATACTTTCTTGCTTTCGGTTCTCGGTGTTTCATTCATAACAATGACAAAAGAAAGTTAAACACATTTGATAGCAAGGCTGATCCAGGAATTTTACTTGGATACTGATATGTGTATTTTAGTTACCTAGTTTAGTGTGTGTTTGCCGTTATTTTTATATGATTTTACATGGTTTGTGACATTTTGGCGCAGGAATTAGATGGAATGGAGATGGATGCTAGTATATATCAAGAGATAGTGGAAGTCGAGTTTTTGATGAAGAAAGCGTTGATTTATGAAGGAGTTTAGAGATTGAGCTTGAAAATAATTGTTCTAATTTTTATGAAGCTCAAAACTCATGTTTTAATTTATTTTTGGGTTTTATTATGTGTGAGGGCCGAAAAGCCCAAGTTTTGATAGGAGGCGGCACTTAGGGATTGTAATCTCATATATATACTTTATTTTCCTTAGAAGCAGCCGACAACTACTTCATCATTAGATTAGAATTTTATTAGCTTTGTTTTTTATGCTTTCAACTTGGACGTGAACTAGAGAATTAGTTGGGAGAACTAAGGTTGACTTTCAAGTTTATCAAGAGTGCAGATTTCGATTCCTCCATAATTCAAGATTCGTGATTGTGGTTTGAAGTTTTAGTTTAATTAGTTTTTTCTATTTCATTATTTCGCGTTGCTTATTTGATGATTGCTTTTATTTATTTAATTGTTCTTAGTTTAATTATGAGTAGCTAATTTCTTAATTCGGAGAGAATAATGAAGTATTGATTTAATAATCTGTGAGACCTAATTGAGCCTAAAATTGATTCCTATTCATTTCGATTTATTCCTTGTGTTTAAAGATAATTCTAATTTTATTTAAGTATAATCAACTTAGATTAAATTAGATTACAGTCAATTAGCACCTCCAATCCGTAATTGTTGGAATATGGTTGATTAGTGATAAAACTACCGTGTTCGTAGTAGGAATAAATTGGTAGATTAATTATTACTAGCGTATCTAGGATAATTGGTCTAAATTGGGTTCCTTCATCTTAATGCTATTAGAATATTAAATCTAGGTCTGGCGTCTCCAGCTAGGTTATATTTTAATAAGGGAAATAAGCAGGTCTGACGTCTCCAGCTGTTTATCGACACAATAAGTAGGAATTGGGGTACGTCCGTTGCGTTTCACGGTATCCTATAACTGGTTGGTTGATAGGGATTAATTAATCTTTGCGTCAAGGATCAGAGCTTTGAATTAGTGTGGATTTATTTTAGCCGAGTTACCTTTTTATTGATTAATTTCAAGAGTTATTTTATTTGATTTAATTTGCTTTCTTAGTTAATTAATATTTTTCTCAAAATTTAAGGCGTGGTGGCATCACCAAAATTATAGATTTTAGGGAACTGAATGTTTTACCTGCTCTCTGTGGGATCGACCCTGCTTATCATTATGCTAATTAGTTTTTGATAATTCTGCAGGAATTATTTGGTGGAAAACGACGTCCACCAGATACTCTGGAACTGAACGATCCAGCAAAGCCTATCGAGTGTTTAACTCTCAATATCTTTTTGTGGAAGAAACACCTTATGTTATTTTTGACGAGTCTACTGATGATTTCAGGAAACAGGAAACTGAAAGAAATGCTGAGAACATTGAAGTTTCCAAGACTGAAATGAAAAGCACCGAACCCACTACAGTGTCGGTGTGGGGACCAGGAAAAGAAGATGATACTGAAAAACTTCAGTATCAGAAGATCAGTCAAAGATCAGAAGGTCCGACTGGAGATGCTACAGATAGCATTAGTCAAGGGGGAACTCCAACAGCTGAAGAACAAGTTGAACCTGCTGCTGCAACACCAGTTCAACACTCCCCTGCTCGAGAAACAAATGAAGGACTCAGATCCATCCTGATTGAAGAACCTCCACCCTCACCTAAAAAAATCAAGAAGTATCGAAGATGGTTTGAACTCCACTCAAAAGACAACATCATCGGAGAACCATCAGACGGTGTAAAGACTCGAAGATCGATGTGCAATCTCATCTTCGACATCAACCAGAACTGCATCAACAAAGATAAGAATTTCAGCTGTTTCTTATCGTCTACAGAGCCCAAGGACATTGAAGAAGCTCTGAAGTCCACTCAATGGGTCATCGCAATGCAAGAAGAACTCAATGAATTCAATCGGAATTTAGTTTGGGAACTAGTGGATCGCCCTAACGATGCAAAAGTGATTGGCTTGAAATGGATTTTCAAAAATAAGAAAGACGAAGAAGGTCACATGGTGAGAAACAAAGCAAGGCTAGTGGCCAAAGGGTACAGTCAAGAAGAAGAAATCGACTACGATGAAACCTTTACACCTGTTGCAAGACTGGAAGCAGTCAGGCTTTTCTTAGCCTTTGCCGCTCACAAAGGATTCAAAGTACACCAAATGGATGTGAAGTGCGCATTTCTCAATGGAGTGCTCACCGATGAAGTCTATGTGGAACAACCTCCGGGTTTTAAGGTTGCTGGACCAGAAAAGGTGTACAAGCTGAAGAAGGCGCTCTGTGGATTGAAGCAAGCTCCTAGAGCATGATATGATACTCTCTTTGAGTATCTAGTTGAACAAGAATTCAAGAAAGGATCACTTGACAGAGCTCTCTGTTCACTCTAAAAGAAGGAGATGATCTCCTACTTGTTCAGATTTATGTCGATGACATAATCTTCGGATCTAAATCCGAACGCATGTGCAAGAAGTTTGCTGACATTATGACAAATAAATTCCAGATGTCAATGATGGGAGAAATGAATTTCTTTTTGGGATTACAAGTCAAGCAGACCAAAGATGGAATACTGATCAATTAGTCAAAGTATGCCAAAGAACTGATCACCAAGTTCGACATTCAACACATGAAATCAGTCAAGATTCCAATGAACACCAACTGGAAGGTGGATCCAGGATCAGAAGAAAAATCCATATCTTCAACCAAATACAGAGAAATCATTGGATCATTACTTTATTTGACTGCTAGCAGACCAGATATCGCGTATGCAGTCGGAGTTTGTGCAAGATATCACTCGGATCCAAAAGAAGGTCATATGGATGCAGCAAAGCGGATTCTAAGATATCTCAAAGGCACGCCCAACTTAGGATTGTGGTATCCAGCTGATGACGACTTCAAGCTTACCGGATACTCAGACTCAGATTTTGCAGGATGCAAAATTGATCGCAAATCAACTTCAGGAACCTGTCAGTTCCTAGGCAACAAGTTTATCACTTGGTTTTCAAAGAAGCAGACTTCAGTCGCCACATCTACAACAGAAGCTGAATACGTTGCTGTGGGAAGTTGCTGTTCACAACTCCTATGGCTAGTTCAACAACTGTAGGACTACGGGATCGAAGAAAAGGAAGTCCCAATCCATTGCGACAGCTCCAGTGCTGTTGCAATCTCGTAGAATCCAGTTCATCACACCAGAGTCAAGCATATCGCAATCCGTCTTCACTTCATTCGTGATCATGTGGAAAAGAAGAATATCTCAGTTGAATGGATTCCGACCGCAGTTCAGAGAGTAGACTTGCTGACCAAAGCTCTTCCAGAAGATTGGTTCAATGATCTTTGTGGAAGGATCGACCTCATCAACCCTGAAGAATGATGCTGATCTTGAAGATCTCAACTGCAGTCACGATGACTGTTGCTCCTCAACTGATGATGTGGCAACCTACGAAGATGAATCTTCATCTGAGGGGGAACTTATTCTTATAATTCAACCAAAAAAATGGTATCGACTGACTACAATGATCAATCGACCAGCAAGTATCTTCGACTTACTTTGTGCATATCAGTTAATTCAGTGAAGGACAAGTACTTTTAATTGAATTTAAAAATGTTTTAACTTGTCCTGATCTTTACTCAGCTTCTTTCCAACTCTTTTGCCTCTGAAATAAAAATCTTGAAAAACTCTTTGATTTGATAAATTGCAATGATTTTTATTCTTGTTCTACCTTTTTGAAGCTTTCATCCTCTGCAATGACGGCGGATGTGAAAATTTTCTTTAAAATGATTTTAGGCACAACATTCGAAAAACTTTTCATCTTTCTTTGTATTTTAAATACCTTACACTTGCAACTTTTCTTCATAACAACTAACAACTTTCCACAGAAACTTCTGTGAGAACACCTTCCAAAAGTTGAAGAAAACTTTTGTTCCGACAATGGAGAGACCAATGACAACAAAGTCATGGAGTGGAAGAATGACCCTCACACACTTGATCTACATAGGACCATTCCACTGGATCTCAACGTTTCTCCGACGTCAAGCTTGTTTCGACCCTCACTTATATCCAGCGACTAGAGTGTCTTCCATCCTAATGCCAGGCGCCAAGAAGCTTCTAAGCTTCAGGAGGTCATCAAGCTCATCTCACATATCTTGCTCACCTCCATGGCATGCAACAACAACGAGCTCTCTCTCGTTGTCTGCTGGCATCCCCAGCCACACATGGTCTTTTCAACTAAGACCTTGTGTCGACAAATTGACAGTGTTAGTCCTTACGATTGTCACTGATTCGATTTTTCCTTCTCACATCCCTCTCCTGTACTCTCCCTCTTTCTCCAACCTAGTCCTCTCTCTATCCATCTTAAGGCCCTCCTCCTCCCTTTAAGGTCCGTGTGCATAACCGCTTTACATGAATATCTCTAAAGAGCTGTGCATACCTACCTTTTCCCAATCCTCATTCTCTTCACAAACACTCATCTTCCCCGCATCCACACAGACGCTCCTCTTCTCCTCATCAACCCTCATCTTCTCCATCTCCAAGCCTTTTCTGCTTCTCCGTCTTCCTCCTCATCTCCCTTTCCACTAGCGTCTTCCTCTTCTGCATCTCTGTACTCACACTCCTCTCGAATCTTCTCATGAGCTTCTGAGACTCGGAGTTGGGTACCTTCTGATCATAGCTTCCATCATCAGCCCTCTCTTTTTGATGTTGCCAAAAAGGGGAAAAGTAGAAGTCAGAGAAAAACCTTCTCAAAGTTGGTTCTCTGCATCTTCTCGAAAGGCTGAAGTTGGTAAAGTAAAAGGATCACCAGAAGTTCAAGGATGACGAACCAGTAAGACCTCGAGTCAATGGAAAACAAGTGTAGAAGAAACAAGCTTAGGAACATGAAGGTGAAGATGAAGATCAAGATGAAGTTCAAAGGCGCAAACAGGCAAACAGCTGGAGTCCATGGGTGGTGTCCATGTGTTTTTGTTTTTACTCATTTATATGTTTTGCTCTGTACCTTGTACCTTATCTGATTTCTCATCAGTTATCTTTTGAAATGAAATGAACTTCTTTTGATCTCAATCTGAAGATAATATCTTCTTGTCCAGGCTCTGATTATTTACTTCAGTTATGTCTTTGTTTCGTTCGTTTGAACTGTTGTGTTTTTCTTTCGAGAATGCAAGTTAATAGGTTTTCTTGTTAAAGGGGAATAATATTCACCCTGTTTAGTAACTTGCTGTTCTTGTTCAGTCTTTCCTTGTCTTAGAACTGTTGTGTGGTTTTGGCATCATCAAAAATGAGAAAATTGTTGGGAACATAATGAAATATCCTAATCCTAGTTTTGATGATACCAAAATCAATAAGTTTCACTTGTAATAGACTATAACTGTTCGAACTCAAGTGTTAGAGTTCTTTTTCTAGTTTAGTTGCTGTTCTGAAGACTGAAGGCGGAGGACTGAAGACTGAAGTTGCCGACTGATGTGACGATTAAGGCAAAGTCAAATACTGATATTTGACTAACCAATCCAAGAATCAGTTACAACTGATTACTTAATGCGAGCCACGTGGATTCAGCGGACTGATACTAAAGTCAAGTATCAGTTAAACATTCTTCCTCGGACTGAAGCTCCAAAGCTTAAAGGAAGCCACACACTCCAGAAGTACAGCCGCATTAAATGCAGAGATCTCAGGATCGTCCTTTCTCTGTAGAGGCCACTCCTTTTTGGTGACTACCTTTTCAGAGATGTCCTATCTCCTGCTCCTCAAAGTAGCCGTTCTTACCAAACAAATGAGCCTCGAAGATTGAAGCCTCAGCCCAAGTTCAAATTACTCTCTAACGGAAGAATTCTTGAAGACCATTTCAGCCAACGGATCTATTCAAGACGTCTTCTATAAATAGAGCTCGAGGATCACTTCAATCTTCACCGATTCAACTACATAAGCTGAAACGCTGCCGAATTCGTCACTCAGCATTTAAAGCCATTCCAAAGTTTGAATCGAAGAAGAGAATTACAAAGCCAAAAATCAGTCACTGCTGATTACATACATTCTCTTTGCACTTAGGCAAATATTGTACATACAAAGCCTAGGTATAACTGATTATAGAGAACCTGTTCTTTGTAATCTAGTTGGCAAATTTTCGAACCTCTTTTCAACCGACCGAATTGAGAGTTTGAGTTGTAAGGAGTTCATTCCAGTGTTCTGACTCCGAGAGATCTTAGTCTTTGCGGAAAGACATAGTTTTGTCTCAGTGAAACTAAGAGTGAGAAATCCAACCCAGTGTGTTGGTACTGAAGATAGGATCTTCGGTTGTTTAGGTTTGCTGTGCACCCGTAAGCACATGCCCAGTGAAGTTGTCAGTCTGATCAACTGACCGTGGATGTAGGAAGTGTTTTCCGAACCACGTAAAAATCTTTGTGTTGTTTACAACTTTCAGTATTTACCTTCTTACTTGTGTTCAAACCTTCTCCAACTGAAAAATGATTAACTGTAAAGAGAAACTTAATTTCTGACAACTTGATTAGTCTCACAGGCTATTTTGAAACAAAAGTTTTCCGCTGCATGTGTTATTAGTCTAACTGAATTATCTCCGAATAGTCAGTAAGATTCATAACATCTCTCTGTTCAACAAACTTGACTGAAGCCTTACGTGTATCAGTTAAAGTCTCTGACTTAACTGATAACTCCTTACTGAAGAGTATTCAGTATTAGTCATCAACCTAAACTTTACTAAACTCTTTTCTCTAAAAAGGTTGTGTCAGTTTGTGTTTCAAGTTTCATTTTCAAAAATAGCCTATAGGTGTATTCTTTCCCCCCCTCCATACACCTATTCGAGACCCTCCGGACCTAACAATTATGTTTAATTTTATGGGGCTAGGTGCAGCGCGATATGGCGTGAATTTTAATTGAATTTCTCAAGTTAGCATTCAAGTTCAAGTTAGAGGTGTGAAATTTATTTAAGTACATGTCGTGATTAATTATTGTCCATTTTAATATTATGTGTTTATCATATGTGAATTAAATTATATCGCTAGGGGTCCGTTCAATGGGTCCAGGACTTCACCGTCCTTAGTATGCCACAATGAGATTTCATGTTACAGTTAAGATTGCAACATATTCGCCAGGGACCTGCTTAATGGGTCTAGGACATTAAAGTCCTTGGTATGCTACCGTGCCAATTTTAGTTATGAACAGTACAATGCGGTGCATATGTGTTGATCATTTTATTAATGTGGACAATGATTGCATGTTCCACACCGAGTGTACTCTGTATGCTCATCCCATATTTAACATTTTTAGGTTTCTAAGGTCGGAGGTGCGTGGAGGTCGAATGGCGAATCAAATATTTTGAATTTAGCTTTACTTAAAGCTATTATTTTGAGTAAAGTATTTTTTAATAAACATTTATTTCATGATTTTTCACATAAAATATTTATTTATATACATGATTTTTGGCACAAATATACATTTAAATTTCAATTAGGTTTGAGTGTCACACCAAAAAAAAAACAAGAAGAAAAAGATACCCACACACATGAGAAGGGAAATTTACTTTGGAAGCTTCGGCCTAACCATCGTCCCCAAGTAAATCCGGAACCATCCTCATGCAGAAAACCAAAAACTAACAATAGGCCAGAAAGACCAAGAAACCAAAACAGTCGTGAAAAATCGAAGGAAGACCACCCAAAGACGAGCAATATGGTACGAAGCACTCCCGCGAAAAGAAAGCCGTTAATCCCAGAAGCCAAAATGGCGAAGATAAATATCTCGACGTCAAAGGCCAGAGAGAGTAAATCTCGACCAATGACGGAGCTGCCAAAGGAGTCTGACTCTCTAGGGCCCAGCTACTAGCGCACCAGACCCCAAAGAACACTCCACCAAATAACCACCAAAAGACCACCACCAAAACACCAGAAGGAGAAGCAAGCAAACCATGGCGAAACAAGGAACGCCAAAGGTGACAACATGCAGTGAGTAATCATGTCACCATACAGAGATGGCTATGGGTAGCCATATCAAGCCGAACAGTAGGCTTAATAATCTCAATCTCATGAGGCCACCGGCCCTCCTCACGGGAAGGATTGGCCATAATGTCAGCAACCTTGTTGCCTTCACGAAAAATAAGGGTTACCTGAGGATGAAAACTCTGCAGAAGACGGAGAACAATTTTCAATAGGGCCATGAATCTCCAAGGCATCGCCTCAGACCTAGAATGAAGCAAACACACAACATAAGTAGAATCAGACTTGATCTATAAGTGCGTCCACCACCCGCGGGAGAAAGCGATCTGAATAGCCCAATAATATCCAACAATTCCGCTTCAAAAGCATAGCCCATACCACCTTTATAATGGAAACATCTTCTGAACCAGCTCCAATGATCTCTAAACACACCACCCGCAACAATATGACCAGGCGAACCAATAGTAGAGCCATCGGTATTCACCTTAATCCAAGGGGCCACATGAGGCCACCAATAAACATAAATGAACTCCGGATGAGGAGCAGCTCTAGCCGGGACTCCAATATTCCGAAGAATCATATAATCAGACCAGGTGTTATGCATGTGACCCAGCTTGCGAAAATTGGCATTCATCTCTTGGAAGACAACTTTGACAGTACGAAGAAGATGACTGGCGGAGAAGTTCTTGCTGTCAAAGATGCATTTATTGCACTGGTTCCAATGGCCCAGATCATGGTGATGACTCCCGTTTTTCAGAGATTGTTCAGCTGAGAACTAAGCTCATAACTCCAGGCCACGATCAGGAAACTATGAATGCCCGCACTAAGAAGAGCTTGAGAGAAATCAAACCAATGAAGGAATTCCTGCCAACCAGAAAATTAAATTAATGTAATTTACATTAATGCAATTAAACAAACAATGCAAAAATCAAAACTAATGGATATAAGCCAGCAGGATAAACCAGACCAATGAATGACATTGACTCATAAGTGGTCCCGAATGTGGATGAGTCAATAATTGACTCAATGGATGTGGATGCTCTAATACATATTCATGAGAGAAGAAGAAATGAGGATTCTATCATTGGGAAAAGAAGAGTTTTAATACTCCATCAATTCAACAAAATTGATGTACATTTTTTTACACAAAATTTAATAAGCTAGTACAAATTAGTAGATAAAGTAAATTATTTTCTTTTTTGAATTAAGACATTAGATATGAGACGCTCAAAAAAAAATTGTGACGTTATTATTTAGACAGAGGGAATATTTAATTATTTTTTTCTGCACATGATTCAATAAGTTACTAGTATATTTAATTATGGGTAAATATCACTTTAAATTCCAAACTATTTTCGCACTATCAATTATATAATGAACTATCGAAAATGGTTTTTTAAATCTTGAACTATCAATTTTATCCTTCATCCATTTTTCACCCTTTGAGTTTTTAATTAGTAAGGCATATAATCACGCCGTTTTATATACCATAAGTCAAGAAAAGAATAATTCTAAATACATCGTGGCATTCAGTGAGCCACGTCAAATTTTTGGAGCAAAGAAAAATAGACGAATGGAATAATTGATACAAAATTAATAATTTAAAGTTTTAAAAATTATTTTTGATAGTTGAGGATATACTCCCTCCGTCCCATATTCTTTTTTTGTTTGTCCCACTGATCTTGTCACATTTCTATAAATAGTACTCCCTCCGTTCACCAAAGATATGCCACAATTTCATTTTTCGTCCGTCCACAAAAAAATATGCCACATTCATTTTTAGTAGTAGGGTCAACACCATTCCACTCACATTTAAAGTGGAACCCTTACTCCATTATCAATTTCACTCACATTTTATTAAAATCTGTGCCGAAAATAAAGTGGCATATCTTTGGTGGACGGAGGAAGTAACAATTAGCTAAACAATAAGAATTCTTAATTACCTTATTTCTACTACTTTATCACTTTATCATATTCTCTCTTCTATTTTATCATCTTCACTCTCCTACTTTATTACTTTATTACATTCTCTCTCATACTTTATCACCCTCATCTTCTATTTTATCAATTTTATCCTACACACTTAAAACACTAATAAATCGTGTCGAAACCAAATCAAGCAAGCCCAATGAAACAGAGGGAGTAATTGATAGTGCGAAAATAGTTTGCAATAAATGATACTTACCATTTAATTATTTAAGTATGTTTCTAATTTCCCCGACTTCATCCCCCAATCTCCGTCTATCTCAGCAATCCCTAATTCCCAACTCATCCCCTAAATCGCCGGCCGTCAGTGCGCCCATCTTTCTGCCGTCGGTGCGCCGTCTGTCTCCAGCTCCAGCGAAATTGCTTCCAGCCACCCAGCTCCGACGCGGCGACGATACCCTCCCGCCGGTGCTCAATTCGCTCGCTGACGTCCACGCCATCACCTCTTGTTGCAATTTAAGTTTCCTGGTTTAAGGTTAGTCTTGTACTTTGCAATATCATGTCTGCCCTGCATCCCCTTCTTTTCCCGGACAAACCAAAGCCATTCATGTCACAATAAGCTTGTTGATTTAGCTATGAAGTAAGAGCTCTTGTTGCCAAAGAAGAAAATAATTGATTAATTGTCATTGAGTAATGAAGATCGAATATTTGTTGGTTGATTCTAGTTCGATTCGTCAAGCTGGAGTTATTGCACTACTGATTTAGATAGATATATGATGATTTTACGGTTTGGTGAATCTTTTACCCTGCTTCTCTTATGTATTTGTAGAAGATCATTGTTCTTTGCTAAGAAAAAGGCCATTGAGTGATTACTCTAAATTGAATCTTAATTTTAACTGTTGATTAGATACAAACTCCAAAATTAGAATGAAAAGCATACTAAATTATTTAGGTAAGGGGAATGTTTACTTCCTCTCAAAAGGTAAAATGCCTAGTTGTTTTGAGATAAAGATCAAACCCTTAAAAAAAAAAGATCAGCACTTCATAAGTCAAATATTGAAAGAAATAAAAAGAAAAGTTGCAGCGACTATACAAATTGGTCTTCCACATGATAATTTAATCTTTTTATCCAGCTAATCTCGACCATTGTTAACTTTATTCTATTAGGATATCAATAAATGTAGAATTTGGTTTTCCCTAATTGCTAATGAATAATGATTAGTTGATCTAGAATCAGCACAGCTAGCCTTTCCCCCCTTTTAATCATAGACCAGCTACTGCTTCTTGAGCTGATTTTCTCAGCTGCTCTGGCAGCACTTCTTTTAGAATTTGCTACTCTTGTTGTCTTCCACTTAAAACTTTTTCTACAAACCTAATGTTTGCATGTCTTGTGTTCGATTATGCCCTGCAATTTTCAATGTTTTGAATACTAATTGACATGGTTTGATGTGGTAACTCTTGCATATTAAGTTAGAAACTAGTTTCTTTCTAATCTGATCATTTTAGCTATGTAATTTATGCGGGTCAAGTTTGCAGCAGTACATATTGATGCTGGTTTGAGTCTCTATTGTCGATTGTGCCTCCAGATTCTGGGTAATTATTTGACATTTTCACATATAAAATGCTTGCCTCGTTTCATGATTTATATTTGTGGAGTAGAATAAGGAATATGAATATATGAGTACCAATTTTTGATTTACAGGGTACTCAATAGGATTGTTAGAATAAAGAATATGATTACCAATTTTTGATATCTCTGTTGCTTCAATATAATTACAGATCAGTTTTGGTAACACTCCAAAGACCCCTCAAGCTGAGGAGTTCTCGTCTGAGTCCAGGTTTGAATCTCTCCCTGTTGATTTACTGGTATGATAATGTTTGTGCTTCTAGCAAAATGGCAACTATATGTATGATAATGTTTAATGGTGATCTGTTTCATTCAACTCACAGTTGGCTTTTTTGTTTTGACATTAACAAGAATAGTCACACATAGATAAACAAAGATCAAAGAGCTAAATTGCAAAGTAGTTCCGAGGTTCATTGTTCTCTAGAGATTTTTGCACCAATGCACTTCACTTTTGCTCTCTGCCATAATTTTGAGTACAAGGGCTTCCAATTTTTGTCGCCACTGTTTATATTTCAACTTGATTGTGGAGAACCCTGTAGCCTAGTGTATCGGCCTGCAGGCTCACTTCCTTTTTTCTAAAAATAAATCAATTTTCAATTATATCCATTACATAACATATCTCACTTCCTTGTTTCAAGGAAGTTTACTATAGCATATATTTCAGTTTCTTTTTTATAGTATAAACAAGAAAAGATATATGTGTATATTGTTATCAATACGACAAAAATACAATATGTAGAGAAGCTGATATCTGAACATTCATATTTGTCACTTACCCTTTGATGTGACATGCCCCAGTTAAAAGAAGTGGACCTAAAGTAGTTGCTTAATGGCAGCACTAATGATTCAACTATATGTTCATTGGGGAAGAGTTGGATTTATATCATCAATTTGAGAAACCTCTGATCTTCTTTTGTGCATTCATACATAGTATCTTTGAAAATGGAGAGTAGGTTAGGGAATGGCTCGTTCCATTCTAATTGTTGCCGTGGCGATGGCTTGGAGCCGATTATATTTGCTATGTGTATTTGTGTCGTGAGTTTTCTTGCTTGCACTTTAGTTTATTTTGAATATCGTATCATGAACATGCTATAGTACTTATGTGTGAAGTGTTATGGTGATTTATGTTGTTATTTGTGGCTTAAATGCTAAAAAGTTGAGTAGAAAACTAAGGAGACAAAAAGAAATAAACTTTATGTGCTTCTATAACTTGTACATTACCTAAAAAAGAAATAACTTTTAGTTCATTAAAAATTCATATAGGATTGTAGACATCTAAGGAAGTTATGAAATAAAAGAAACAACATTTTCAAGAGTTGACATTTTATTTGATTATAGGATCCTAGACATCTAGGTGTTTATTTGCTGAAAAAACGTTTATACGATAGTCGTGTAGGACTAAACTTGAAGGCATGCTCGTATATGATATTCCAAGATTTAAAAGAAAACCCATAATTTCTAAATCAAAATTAATATCCAGGATTCTTTCTCATAGAAGAAAAGACCGCTATTGTGCGGACACGACCGCTATTGATTAATAATTATTTTGAGTTTAAATATATTAGAGTTTATTAATTAATTAGAATTTAATTAGATCGTATGTACAGTAGTGCATGTGCCTTTTTATTAATTTAAATGGGGACGAATCAATTGATCACTATTTCGTCTGTAAAATTTCGTGTTTAATTTCATGCTTAACATAGATGAAGTACGGAATATGATAATTTTGAGCATTAATTAATGTAACAATAGACTTTGACCTAGGAACATCACATGGACCAATTATTTGTGGTTTGCTTATTATCTTATACTCCCTCCGTCTATGAAATGTTGTCCTAAGGGAGAGAGGCATGGGTTTTAAGAAAATATGTGTTGTTTATTTAACTAGTGGAGAAAGGGGCCCATAAATGAAGAAAAGTGGAAAAAGTTAATTAAGTTAGTGAGTGGAGAATGGAGCCCACACATTAGTGAGTAGAGAAAGAGTCCCACAAATTTACTAAAAATAGATTAAGGCAACTTTTTGTGGACAGATCAAAATGGCAAATTTAGAAAATATTTCGTGGACGGAGGGAGTATATAGTATTTATTATGGATCTTATATAGTATTTTGAAGTTCTAAAATTTATTATATTTAATCCCCAAAATTGAAACAATCTTTTATTTAAGGATTAGAGGGAATACAAATCTGTTAGTATTAAACAAAGAGAACATGTCCACGAATGAAGTTATTAATCGCATAATTAACTTAATAAAAGAGATTTGAACAACAATAATGAAGGAGCAGGATAATCCAAGAAGAGATTAGAAGTTTCTATATGAATTTGATGGGAAGTGCAGCTCTCAGTCTTCCTATGGTGGATAGGAATATTATTGCAAGAGGTCCTATTCTCAATCACAACCACCAGTTGCAGCTATGTGCTCTCTTCTCTGGTCAGGAAACCAAAACTGCGCTATTTAGTATGCATCCAGAAAAAGCTCCTGGATTAGATGGATACAATGTCTTTTTCTTTCAAAAGACATGGGGTTGTATTAGTGCTGAAATCATTGCAGCTGTACAAGAATTCTTCTCAACACGTTTTTTACCTAGAGCTCTAAATACTACTCTGATTACTTTACTGCCCAAAACAAGTACAACTTCCTTAGTTAAGGATTTTAGGCCTATAACTTGGTGTAATGTGCTATATAAAATCATATCCAAGACCTTAACCAATAGATTGCAATGTATATTGGATTACCTCATATGTGAGAACCAATCTGCATTTGTACAAGATAGGGTGATTTTTGATAACATTATTTTAAGTCATGAAATGATAAAAGGTTATGGTAGGAAGGGTGTTTCTCCAAGATTTATGGTCAAGATTGACATACAAAAAGCCTACGATTCACTGGAGTGGCCATTTATGAAACATCTCATGCTAGAGTTGGGGTTCCCATACCAGCTTGTCTCTTGGACAATGGCCAGTTTTTACTTATGCAGTTAATGTGAATGGAGTTGTAACATAACCGTACCAAGCTAAGAGAGGACTTAGACAAGGTGAACCGGTATCACCTTATTTATTTGTGATAGCTATGGAATATCTCAACAGGTGCCTGATGGAGCTAAAGGAGGACAAGATGTTTCACTTCCACCCTAGGTGCAAGAGTTTGAGCTTAATTCATTTATGTTTTGCAGATGATTATGATGATCTGCACTTGTTTACTAGGGGAGATGAGAGCTCAATAAGGAAGTTGTTATATGCCTTTGGAAAGTTTTCTGAGGTATCAGTTTTAAAAGCTAATGAAACCAAGAGTTCTATATATTTTGGAGGGGTGAATAATGCTACACAAGCTGCTATTCTTGAAGCTTCTGGTATGATAAAGGGCCAGCTTCCCTTTAAATATCTTGGAGTGCCTCTCTCATCAAAGAAGCTGTCAATTGCGCAATGCCTGCCATTAATACAGAAGATTCTAGGAAGAATAGACCATTGGACTGCAAAGTTTCTTTCTTATGTAGGGAGAATACAACTCATCAAAATCAGTCTTGACTAGCATTCAATCGTATTGGAGTCAAATATTTCTACTTCCTCAGAAAGTCATCTATAGGAACTTTCTGTGGTCAGTGAAATCTTGTACTAAAAGAGTTCTAGTGGCATGAGAACACTTGTGTCAGCCTAAAACAAGTGGATGATGGAATTTCACTGATATTAGATGGTGGAACAAGGCTGCAATTAGCAAACAATTGTGGAAAGTTGCTTAGAAAAAAGATTGTTTGTGGATAAAATAGGTTCATGAGTATTACATAAAAGATTGTCCTTCCAAACCAAGCTTCATGGATTATTCGGAAAATATTGGGAGCCAGGACCTACTTTGCTCAACTCAATTCAGGTAATTGCAACCTAACTCAGTCTACATTCTCTATTCGAAGAATGTATGTGACAATGAGGGGTGATGCCCCAAAGGTGGAGTGGCAAATGATGCTTACAAGGAATATTGCACCACCCAAGTTTATATTTATAACTTGGTTGGCTACTTTAAGAAGACTATCTACGGTGGAAAAGCTAGAGAAAATTGGAATTTATTGTGATAAGGAGTATTATTTGTGCACGACTGAGAATGAAACTATTGATCACTTATTTTTCAAGTGCTCTTTTTCTGCAAATATTTGGAAGCAACTTTCTGGATGGAGTGGAGTTCACGAACATAGTTAGATTGGCAAGGGGAACTGAGCTTCATGGAGACACAATGCAGAACTAAGTCTAGAAGGCAACTTCTCTATAGGTTGGTGCTATCTTCTGCGGTTTATTGCATATGGAAGGAACGAAATGCAAGGAAATTTGGGGATAATGTGTGTACGGTTGAGCAAGTGGTTAGACAATGCCAACTACACATAGTTACAATGAGAGCAAATGATAGGAAAGTGATGAGATATTTGAAGGATTAGACTCAGTTAGTAGTCTTTGCTTTGTTAGCTTGTAAAGTTTTGCGACATTGCTCATTGGTAATAAAAACCTCCTCTATTTACCAATAATGAAGGAGCAGGATAGTTAATTAGACAAGATTGATGTATATAGTTAGCGTGTGTTTATTATAAGAATATTTGGTATCAATATATTTTACATACATACACATACAAAAAAACCAATAAGAAGAAGCATAAATTAAAATATTGTACTCCTTCTCATTAGGCTTGTTCCATTTTTTTTTTGCACTAGTTTTATGACAATTGTCACCTATTTTTTTTAATTACTACTCTTAAGGTGATGAAAATGAATAAAGGTGGATGTCCAAAAATAGATTATCGAACAAGTATGAAGTTGGAGTGGAGTATTTCTTGGATTTTGCTGTTAAAAATGGAAAAGATCCCAATACTATGCCTTGTCCTTGTGTAAAGAGATAATTGTGTATTGGATCAGTCTCTCCCAGTAACTACACTAGTAATTGTAATTTAGAATTTTATTCAAATTTACTGAAGGTAATTTCTTTGATGTATTTCTTGTTTGATCATAATTTTGTGTTTATTATAGTTTGCAGGAAATTGATGAAGTGAGGATAGAGTGGACAATATTTGTATTGTATGTGATTTTACATATTGATGATGATGGTAAGTTTGATATAAAGTTCATTCTTTAATATTTTTGAGATCTAAAAATTGATACATTCGTATTTTGATAAGGATGAGACATACACGACGACATCCTCTGAGTCGAGCATAATAACGAGGTTCCAAGGCCAAAAATCGACAAAACGAGACAAAGGGAAGAGCAAGAAGGGGGAGTCCTCGACGAGCAGGGACAAGGTGAAATATTACGACACAATGGATCGCATCGCAAAAGGAATCGAACTCTTCAACACCACTCAACGAGAAGCTCTCGATTTGAAACGGAAAGCTCTCGATTTGAAACGGGAAGCTCTCGATCATAAAATTCTCACTGCGGACATCTCAAAGATGGATCATCGACAATTGGCACTGCACAATTCAATGCTCGAAGAAGTTGTGAAGCGTCGAGAATTGATGTAGATTTTTAATTATTGTAAAGTTTTCTAATTATTGCAATTTCATTTCAATTATTGTATTTTATTTTAATTAATGTAATGTGGTGATTTTAATTTTAACAAAATGTTATATTTTAAAATTGAAGAGGTAAAATGAAATGAAATGAAAATGAAAAAATTAGAGCTCCAATTAGAGAGTCGGCTATGAAGTGAAGGCTCTAAGGTGGAGATCGCATTGGTGATGCTCTAACACCACTGCATTAACTTAAAAATAAAATAAAATTAATCAAATAAGAGCTGACTTTTACCGAATATCGAATCCTTTTGACCCTTTTTTAGCTATAGTATAACTTTGTACGACTTCTTTTACCCCCATTTTGGGACACATTTATTCATCAAACCAAGATCATAATAAACAATATCTTATATACATCATTTTCGTAACTTTGAAAGGGAATATAGTTTTAAAAATATTATTCGAATGCCTGCGTAAGTATATACATTTTCATATGCGTTTTTTTTTTTTTTTTTAAATTGCTTTCCGATTTTAAGGATCTATCTAATTTGTTTAATTTACTGACTAATACTGTTACACAAAAAACTCATATAAAACTAGTCACACATACAAATTACAGCTCGAAATTAAATCTAAAAAATGATCATCATGATAACAAATTTTATACGTATCTAAATTTTCCAACCACGCACACACTCAAATTAAATCCAAATTTGCGATAAAAAAAGATGAAATGTTTTATCACATTTTATTGAATCCTATTTTTTTTTTTATTGCATGCAAAATTATTATATAAAAAAAATGAGGAATAAAAAGAAAGGAAAATTTTATCATATTAGAGTGCCCCTGCCTTTTTATTGGATAAATAATTTTTTAAAGATGGATTCGAATTTGAGACCTTTCAACTTAAATATTAATCATTCTATCATTAGACTAACAATCATTACACCAATATACAAACATTGGTCCACATCTTTTATTTCATGGTCTTCTACGACCTGTGAACTCTTATATTAACCACCTACCATTAGACCCCGTAATCTTTTTTACATGGTCTTCTAGGTGGAAGAGAGCTTATTCCACATTTTTTCTATATTTTAAATGAAAAAATGTTACCACATTAATACCTCCATGCATGGGGATATTATTATAAATTAGAGTGAAAAAGAGGAAAAAGAGGTTGCCATCTAATCTTTTCTGTCTTACTCGGAAAAATTATTTACTCTATAAAACATGTAAAAAAAAAATTCTCCCTCCGTCCTAAATAACTTGATCAATATTCCTTTTTGGGTCGTCGCAATTATGTTGATCAATTTTCTTATATAAAATAAATATAAGTAAGGAACATCTAATCACTTATTCATTTTATTACAAAACATATCTCATGTTGAAAAGAAGTTGATTAACTTAACTGGGACGAAGGGAATAGAAAAATAGTAAAAATATATTCCCTCCGTCCGCGATATCATTTCCACATTGTGGACGGCGCGAATTTTAAGAAAAGTGGTAGATAGTAGTGGATATGTTACATATGTAGTGAGTGGAGTTTGGGTCCCACTATTATTTTGAGTGAAAGTTTGTGGACCCTACTTCTATAAATGGAAGTAGAAACGATATCGCGGACGGACCGAAATAGCACATGTGGAAACGATATCGCGGACAGAGGGAGTATTATTTTTATTATTTTCCATCGGAGAGAATGCATCCTTAAATTCATAATATTTTACTCACCATTATTTGAATCACCAATCTTTTAGCAAAACAATATGTTCTTGATATAAAGCAAAAGATAAGGGATTTGGTGGAACAAACAAATCGCCCTCATGGGATTGTATAGGGACACAACATTTTGCCCCAACATCTCTCCTTAAGGGCAACATTTAATCACAAGTACAATAATGTGGCCAACAATAAAAGGGTACTATTCTTATTCTCCTTTTCTACGTTAATTAAATCATAAAAATGTTTATTATGATGCCAAAACACATTTAAAATAGTAAAAACATTGCTACTTTCAGTTTAGAGATCTGCAAATATTGTATTGAGTAG
The DNA here is from genome assembly GCF_028751815.1 of Salvia miltiorrhiza. Classification (NCBI taxonomy): domain Eukaryota; kingdom Viridiplantae; phylum Streptophyta; class Magnoliopsida; order Lamiales; family Lamiaceae; genus Salvia; species Salvia miltiorrhiza. Next base: position 16,302,247 of record NC_080392.1, on the reverse strand, counting down.
ATAAAGTCAAATACAACATGCTTTGTCCACTTAATGTAGAGCTAAACTACGTATAAACACAAAATATGTCATATATAAAAATTCATTGTTGGTATAATGTGACATACTCTCAACTTAAGTTAGTCATAGATTTCTAGAATGACCTGGTTGTAGGAAAGCCCTCATAATTTATGCATTTCAAAACATAACAAGGACAAGAACAAGGAAAACATTGGAGGAATAAACAAGCTGGCAAAAAGATATTGTAGGTGGCCCTAAGATTTCCATTTTTGTTAATGTTTTGGAAGAAATAAGAATAGAAAAACATACATTCTTTCTCCCACTAAACATGACTCACTTCTTTTCAGCATGAAAATTAAGACGAATATGTAAATTGAATAAAAGATGTGGGGCCCATAACTTTTTAAAAGTTAAATATTGCTTTTATGGAAATGAATCATCTTTAACTGGGCAACTCAAAATGAAAAATAAGTCATCTTTAATGGGGTGTAGTGAGTATGTTTTACCAAGCCAAAAGAAAAATAAATCAACATGTCTCTTGAAATGCAAAATTTAGTATCATATAGCAATATTTTCTTTGCTAATCATCAATGAATTATTCTTTACTTAACAGGAAGTGTCAACAATCTTTCCAAATGTTTAACATGATTATATTGTGTTATGGAGCCTGAAAAGCACACCATCAATCCAATTTTGTGAGAGTATTTTAGACTTGGTGAAATTTCAATTTGATAAGAGTTCGAATTAGTCAAAATGTATTCTCCTATTATAAATAGTCCCTCATTGTAGCTATAAACACTGAATTATTTGACTTGAAAATGCCCATACATAATCACATTGTGACAAACTGAACTAAACCATTATGTGTTTTCAATATATTTGTGCCATACTCCTAACAAATTAATGTTCTTACAAGCAATACTTATTAAATGGATTAAAAAAATACTTATTAAATGGATATATGTATATATATTTGGGTGGGGTGAAGACATGGACACCTCATCCCCCACACGGGTAGGGTGTGAGGCATATTCTTGAGGGAAAGCCGACCTGACCCACAATACACGGCAAGAATCATGATTTTGAAAACTATTAACCAAACAAACGAATCCTTCGTTTTTTAGAGCAAATCCTTCCTTGGAATTGGAGTTTCTTTGGACCATCCACATTTACTCTTTTATTGAATTATTATTGATGATGAAACAAATTTATTTATTCAACTGTTTGTATTTAGACAAATTACAACTAGTGTACTAGTTAATGGTGCAAAAACAGCCAAATAAATAAGTAAAAATTAATAGATGCTTAATAGTCCATTCGTCTCATAATAATTATCTACTTTCTTTTCAACACGAGAATTTAAATGGAGATAATTAAATAGTAAAAGATAAAAAATGATGGAACCCACTACTTTTATTTTGTGAGATAAATAGAATTTAGGTGAAGATGATTAAAAATAAAAAGATAAAAAGTGGTGGAGCCCACTTCTTTTTTTAGAAAGTAGACACTTGTTATGAGATAACTAAAAAAAAAAAATATAGACACTTGTTATAGGATGGAGGAAGTAACTTATTTTCAATAAAATTAGTTATCTTTCAGTTAAAGGGCCAAATTGTCTTTACTTTACAACTTTTAAATCAAAACTATTTCTCTCTCTTTTGGATCTCTCTATCTTTCTCTCTCTGTACATTCTTTTCTGATATCCGACTATTTTCTCTGGCGGCGGCATGGGTGACTTTCTCCAGCTAAAGCGACGTGATTATTTCGCCTTTGTTTCCTTCTCTGTTTTATTTCTCCGATCATCCTCGCCATTTAAATCTGACTACGTTGTTCCAACGACATGGTTTCCTCTGTTTTTTTCTTCGAATTTTCTGTCATCTTCTCCGAATTTATTTAGAAAACTTGTTTTTTAGTTGTATTTCAAATGTGGTACTAACGGGGTCATTTGTAAGAGTCGTGCCAAAATATTTCGTTCGTGCGCTTGGAACGAATGATGCAAAATGGCCTATTCACACCATTCGTTCCAAGATTTGAGTCGGCAACACTTAAAACGAATGGTACAAATGTGTCTAACGAGCCTATTTTTCGTGCTCTTTTGAGTACACATTTAGGTCTAGATTGAGTCCGTTTTTGCGTCTTTTTGCATCGTTTGTGTCTAGGATGACACATTGTAGGGCACAGATATGTGCAGGCACATACGGGGGCAGAACATGTTCCATTTGGCAAGAGAGGCAATCACTCGAAGTAATATAAAGGCAAAGTATCATTGCACTTTGCCCAAACTGAGTACCGTACGGGATCAGGTCGTGATTAGGGCATAGCGCCCAGGAGACAAAAACTAGACCAGAGCGAAGGAACATAAGGCAAAGGAGATATGGCCAAGACAGACGCAGACATTGGGTGGAACAAAGGCAAAGCGATGCGAACTCTAACGCGGATGCGAACTTTGATGTGGATCCGAAAAAGGAAGAAATTTCACTTACCTTCCGGGGGAGGTTCTTGCCAAAAGCTGAGAATATATGCAGATACTAGGGTATAACGTTGAAGAAAAGTATCTTCCATCAACCCTAGCTCACAAACGCCAACCCCGTTCCTGGGCCAAGGCCCTAGCCCACTGCATCTCTATAAGTATGGAAGCAGATTCGGCCAAATATATACAATCGAAGGCCAGAGATTGATGTCCAGTTCGATCCCGTACGTTTTCACTCTTCTTTATTTGTGTTCCTTAGCTTATCATTTATGTTTTGAGTGAAGTGAGGAAGAAATAAGTCCAAAAAACACTTTACTTTTCTGGTTTATATTTTTGTTTGTTTTACCCGAAGTTGGAGCCGGATAAAGTTTTCTTTTTGCTTAGACCTGCAACATTTAATGCAAGTATGTTTTTCATTTACATCTGATTTGCCTTTATTTATGTTGCTATGAGTATCTAAGTTTATATACCTAGCATGAGCTAAGTTGATATTGGGTATGGGGGGCTAATAAATTGTGAGGTATAATCGGACTTAAGAACTGTGTAAACATATTCTCGAAGCATTAGGCCTAAACTCTAAACAACTTGGGCAAACTCAGAATATTATTTGGCCGATAGCATTCTGGGCAAATTCCAATTACAAACAGTACGCGAACAAAAGTTTGGAGAAATCCTACTCCGTATAGTGTGGCTGATGCGGGCTATGGTAGTATGCCTTTGGGCATGCCTATGACCATATAGGTCTACTGTTCGGTAATGCATTCTGGGCATACCCACCCGCACAACTTCAGTTTTGATGTGGGGAATCTACTAGGGCAGAGAGAGGAAGGGAGACACTTTCACCCGATACGAAGGGAGTAGATGAGGGCTGGGTGAGCTTGTGCACGTGACATTGGGACAATGGGTGCACAATATACTGATCAAACGGCTCATAACTAATGACATGAAAGCACAGTGACTAACCTTGAACCGATGATCGAAAATACACCCCATACCTAACTAGACTATGCCCAGACCAGGTTTCGTTTATTATTGATATTTTCTTGTGTTTTATTTTCAGTTTTTTATATACAGTCAAAGTCTACACTCCGTACTAGACCAGATCCTGCCACTTAGACTAAAGTACAACCCATCAACTTTTGTGACACCGAGTACTGAGATACACCGACTCTCTGTAGGTTTGACCCTATACTTGCCCTTAACTAATCTTGATTGTAGGGCATATAAAAATACAAATATCATTTTGCCCGAGATTTTGACGATGGGCTTCGGCAATGTCTCGTCAGCATTTGGAACGAATGGTACGATTGGTCTTATTCATACCATTCATGCCAAGTGTTTCACACCAACACTTAGAAAGAATGGTAGGCAAGAACCGATTCGTACCATTCGTCTCACAAAAATTGGCCTGTTTGTTCTAACGAAAAAAAACCATAGCCATGCAGTTTCTTCCAACAAATCCAAGTACAATTGATGAACATAACTTGAATCTATGTTTTTTTTTTCATTTTCCCTTAAATCCAATTAAAAATCAAATGGCCAAATCAAGAAATAACACAAAATAACACGAAATCTCACAAGTAACTAAATCCCTTAACTAAATCTTCATTTTCATCTTTTTTTTTTTTTTTTACTTTTTTCACTAGAGGTAAACCCCAGGGTGTGTGGAGATTGTTGTCTTCTTCACTCCAATAAGTATTTGTTTGCGCAAATCCAGAGCAGAGCTATGTTCCAGAGCTGGCTGAAGTCCAGAGCAGATCTAAATGGTCCAGAGCATTGCAGAACTGACAGACAGAGCATAGCTAATTTCCAGAGCCAGAGTAGAGAAGAGAAAAGAGCTATGTGCCAGAGTTGGCTGAGGTCCAGAGCAGAGCTAAGTTCCAGAGTTGGCTTGTTCCAGAGATGGCAGTCCAGATTCCAGAGCAGAGCAGAACTGATAGCCAGAGCAGAGCTAATTTCCAGAGCCAAAGTAGATCCAGAGCAGAGCTATAAGCCAGAGTTGGCAGAGGTCCTGCGCAGGGCTATGTTCCAGAGCTGGCTTGTTCCAAAGATGGCGGTCTAGAGCAGAGTAGGCTATGCTGGCAGTGCTTACCTGAGCTTCGCAGCTCTGCAGTTACGTCCAGAGCAGCCCACATGTGGAGGGCAGAGCTGTTTCTCGAGCGGAGCTGTTTTCAAAAATGACTTGGGTTTTTGGTAGGCAGAAGGGATGTTTACGGCGACGACGTATAACCGGCCGTGTAATCTCCCTTTCTGCTTATTGTGGGTTGTCCCTTAGATTTGTTCATTTAAGGAGTGTCAGTTTCTGGCGACGGCATCTCACCGGCCGAAACTGTTGTGGTGAAGCATGAAATCAACGCCTAATCTAAAAAGCAATAATCGAGACAGGATTTACGTGGTTCAGTCGTTAATGACCTACATCCACGGGTGTTCTTCGAGTTCTTCCACTATATTGTGAGATAATTACATTGTACAAGTGTTGCTTCCAAATAAACTATCCCCCTAATGCTAAAGCTAACCTTCTATTTATAGATGTGAGAGTGAGCCCTAAAGGCCTTAGGCCCATGAACTCTAATAATTGGATTTAGGCCCTTTAATGCCTTAATACACTTTAGTCTTGATTTGACCCATCTGCGCTGTCTTTCGTTGCCCATGTTGAGTAGCTCCCTTGAGCTGCGCGGGCGAGTCTGTGCTGCCAAGTAACTTGGGTAGTCTGCGCCGCCAAGTCCCTTCGTCTGCGCGGCCGAGTCCCTTTGTCTGCGCTGCCGAGTCCCTTTATTATTTGAGGTCTTCAATTAAACCTACGCTGGTTGGCTCCGTTCAATAAGAATAATAATAACAATAATAATAATCAAGTAAGATGTTCTTGTATTGCTAAGCATGGCGCTGATGAGTATTCTAGTCCTCATCAGCTACTCCCCCTAGTCTGGTTGAACCGTATCTTCTTCGTTGTTCAACCAGTGATGCGTGATATAGAGTCAGCGCTATGCTGCTCTCTCGTGTCAATTAAGTGTACATGATGATTCCCTGCACTTGTTAGATAAAAACTTGTCAATCTTCGTAAGAATAGTAAAGACAAAGTATTTCAGCGCTGTAAATGAACCAAGATAAAAGAGAGTAATTTTCCCTTCAAATTATTTGGATGCCATCAATGATGACTAACTTAAAGCTCAAGTATCCGCAGAGCGGCTGAGTTGCCACTTAAGGCTCATCCCCAGTTGATCACTAATTTCTTAGCAACAAATACCGCAACTAACACGATGCAATTGTAGCAAATAATCAGTAACCGAGTATCGTATCCACAGGGACTGACACAACAAAATAACTTTAGCTATCCCCTAAACAGACTATAACAGTAGACAGACAAACGATTATGAAGAAGGTTTAATTAAAACTAAACTTAAAAAGCAACAAATAAAATCACGTAGAAAAATCAAATATTAAAAACAACTGATCCTAGGGTAGTAAATTCATTAACTAAATCTACGCAATAAATCTATTAATCCTATGTACCAGTTTAATCCAGTTATGATGAGAGATCACTAAATTAATCAATTACTCTCGCTAGAGCAGCAACGATCGTAGATTAATAAATTCTCTATCTCCGTTAGGTCTTAAGAAAATCTACTAACTCCCAATAGCTCCTAAGAATAGCTCCCTATGATCCACCTATCTCCGCTAGGTCTCAAGGTTAAAATCATATCATACATTCCTGAATCCGCTAAACAGTTATCTCCGCTAGGTCTCAAACCGAATAGCTAAACATGCAAACTATTGATCAGATAATTCACAAGAAATCAAGCACCAAGAATTATGAATCATAAACTGGAAGGCACAAAGGTATTAACAAATAAATCACATAAATTCAATCAACTATTTACAAACCCTAGAATCAGCGAAAGGACACTAGCTAGACATAGTAAAATAAAACATAAATATGATTAAAAAGAATGCAATTGTAAAAACTGAATTAAATAAAAACTGAATGAAAACGATTGTAGCGACTTGAATCTTCAATCTTGATCCAAGCCTTGAAAACATAGAAAGCTAAAATATTCTAAAGCTGAAAATATGAATGCTAGGTTCGGGGATCTCCGGTATGGTATATCTAGATAGGTCAAAAGAGGACCTATTTATAGATTTCAGACAACATGGAAGTTGCCATGCAAAGTAGAATTCTAAAGATAATAGAATCGTGTAAAATAAGGCAACTCTCCAGCTGGATGCGCGCTCCGGAAAATACTCCTACTCTTGCCGAATTCGTAGCTCTCGCCAGAGGAACGGATGATTTCTCTGACCTCGCCAGAGAAATAGGTCGTCAGCGAAATGGTGATTTCTCTGGCTTTGATTTCTCTGGCTTCTCGATTCCTCTGCTCTGACTATCGACTTCTCTGGCGATTGGTTTCTCTGCTCTGGTGAGTTGACTTCGTTGACTCCAGAGAAATGGTGATTTCTCTGACTCCAGAGAAATGGTGATTTCTCTGCTCTGGAGATGTAAGTTCCTCTGGAAAATGCCAAATTCATCCAAAATTCTCCAAAATTGCATTCTTCCGTCTCGAAAGCCTAAATCTCCTGCAAAGTATAAAATACACCATAAAACGCACCAATTTCCAGAAGATTATCTTAAAATACGCACATACAAACCCTTAAAAATAGAGTAAATTAAGCATAAATCACCAGTCTAACTTTCACGGCTTATGATGTTTCTGCGCGGAGCATAGACATTGAGGCCTTCGTCGTGCAATTAATGCCTTGAATTTTGCAATTAATGCCCTCGTCGTGCAATTAATGCCTTGAATTTTGCAATTAATGCCCTCGTCGTGCAATTAATGCCTTGAATTTTGCAATTAATGCCCCTGTCTAACTTTCGCGGCTTACAATATTTTTGCGCGGAGCATAGACAATCAAATAACCCTGTCTAACTTTCGCGGCTTACAATATTTTTGCGCGGAGCATAGACATTGTGATCTGACAACGACTCGGACATTCTGCGCCGACCCAGATAACTGAGATAACTGTTTTCCCTGTACTTCAAATAGCTGCTCTGACTGCGCTGAGATAATCACACTGGTTGCGCTGATACAATCGCACTGACTGCACTGAGATAGCCATATTGGCTGCGCTGATATAATGGCACTGACTGCGCTGATACAATGGCACTGACTGCACTGGGGTAGCCATACTGGCTGCGCTGAGATGACTAAGCTAGTTATGCTGATAATTTGAGCGCTGATTGTACTGAGATAGCTGAGATAGCCACACTGGCTGCACTGAGACAATTTATGCAATCTGCGTTGCAGATGGCTTAGATGAAGATGATTGCACAGACTGAGTTGATTGAGATAGTCACACTGATAATTTGAGCACTGATTGTACTGAGATAACTGAGATAGTTCTCCCAGCCAAGACAACTGAAATGACTGAGATGGCTGCGCCGGCTGAAATAACTGAAAAAACTAAGATAGCTGCGTAGGCTGAGATAGCCTGTCCTGACTGCGCTGAGAAAGCTCATATACATTCTGAGGCTGATAGCTGCACATGCTGAGATAGCCTGTCCTGACTGCGCTGAGAAAGCTCAGATACATTCTGAGGCTGATAGTTGCACAGGCTGAGATAGCTTATCCTGACTGCGTTGAGAAAGCTCAGATACATTCTGAGGCTGATAGCTGCATAGGCTGAGATAGCCTGTCCTGACTGCACTGAGAAAGCTCAGATACATTCTGAGGCTTACAGTTCCGGATCGTGGCTAAGTTACCATTTAAGGTTTTAATATCCGCTACGCTGAGTTGCCGTTAAGACTCAAATATCCTGCTAAGTTTTTCGAGAAAACACACACGGTGGTATATACTCCACTCCCCCCCTTAGTAACATGTGCATGATTCAACAAAACATGTTATGTGTATGCTTGTGATCGGTGTTCCTGCTTGTGATGCTAGTGGCAGCGCTGTTATGACTATGGTCCCAAAGTATGTTATTCAAATTATGTTCCAGGTCCTAGCACTGCAGAAGGTGTGCAGCTTCGTGTACTTAGTCAATTCATATTCTAGCCCTAGGCATATATGCAGAAGGTGTGCAGCTTCGTGTACTTAGTATCAAATTCCCAAGTCCCATCAGAAGATAATATAAATCATTGGTATGCCCAAGTGTTCAAGTAAAATATTTTTTAAATCTCAATCATGCTCTCGTGCTTCGATGAAATAGCTTAGATCATGTAGTGAGAAATTATAGTTCTGCGAAGTACCTGAGTCACCACTTGTTAGTGGGTTACATTTTCGCGTTATGGTGTTTACCATATTTGTTCAAGTCTTTCCCCAGAAATGTTTATCCTGTGCTGTAAGAATTCTCAAGTACCAATATTAGTAAAACATGAGAGCCATCCCAGGGCTTACAAAACTATACAGAAGGCAGATACTTCAAATGAAGCAGGCTACTAATTTAATTAATAAAGAAGGCAGATACTTCGGACAGAACTAATTTAATTAATCTCCAAATGACTCCCGAACAGATTGATCGTGACAATAGAACTAGAAAAGACTGAGTTTGCAAAAATTAGAACCGAATCAGTCCTAAGATCATAGTAAAGTCTAGCAATATTGGTTCCAAAATCAGAAAAGGAACAACAAATTTAAATATTAGAATTATATTCCCAGTGCATGTACCATAAAAGGAACAACAAATTTAAATATTAAAGAATAGATGTCAAGTAATGTAATCAAGCTCAATCCCTCGGAAAATCATAATCAAAAGAAACTTCTTCCCGAGCTGAGCAGTAGTGCTTAATCTTCTTGTCATGCCAGAAAGTTTCTTCGTATCAAGATTTTAATAAAACTTATAGGGCTGAGCAGAAGTGCTGCATCAGCGCAGCGGCGCAGCTGATGAACTATCCCTCACCCTCCTTGCGCTGCTTCGGCGGGCTGATGAACTACCGCTCTCCCTACCTACGCTGCATCAGCGTAGTCGATGAACTGCCCTCTCGAGCATCCGTAACAAGATGATGATCGGCCCTCCCATCAGATTAGGCTAAGCCATGGCGTTCCTCGGCGCAGCACTGCCCTCTTGTGGATCTTAGTAGGAATACTCGGCCAAAACAGTGAAAAGAATGCATGTCAGCCCCCATTTAAACTTCACAAAAACCCGAGTATACACCCTGTCCCCAACAACTTAACCAACAATCAACAAACACAGCCAAAGAAAGTAACTAATTCATCAAGAATTAACATAATGAAATGAGATAACTTAGCTTCGTCTTGTATTAGTGTTTATCAACGCTGGAAATTCAGCGCAGGCAATGAGATGGACCGGTATATGGCATTGACCTGGTGAAGAACAAAGAATGCGTAGCAGCGCTGGTGAAGAGCAAAGCATAACGGCACAGCGCTGGAAACTTCGTTGTATCAAGATCAATAAATTCCATAGAGTTGAGACGCTAGAGCAATTTGTTTGGCTTAGTGATCATAAAAACTGAGACTTTGTCATCCCAGCTAGTTCACCTCAGTGGTGGGTGTGAGTTGCCGACGACGTGATTTAGATTTCGAAAGGTGACATCTTCGTATGTCAAGGAGTTCTAAAGCTGAGAGTGCATCTTCAATAATATAAAGCCAAATTTTTCCCTATCACGAAGCAAAGCAACTCAGCACCCGTTGTTATATAAACCATAGTTGATTTACAAGGTTCCCAACTATAATTGCCCATGAACAAGAATGGAAACATGGGATAAACTAGTTATTGTATGAATTTTAAGGAATTAGTTCATCGGATGAGCTAACAAAGCTATGTCAAGAACTTAGGTAACCAAAACTTAAATATCCCAACAACCTCATCGTCTTGGTACCTTTCAATAATAGAACGATTCATGCTTGAGTATATTCCACAATAACTAGAACCAAAAGCCATGAAGACTCCCCCCACACAACAACATGAATCAAATACCAGCACGAAGCACCCATACTTATACAGATTTTGTAACAAAACAAAAAAGGAATCGAACTATAATAGCTTATCACAAACTCTCACATATGCATAAGACGCATCAAACACTGTTATACTCATACGAGGCAGTAGAACTTAGCTTTTAGAATGAATTGGGCTGCAATTCCCTGGTTGCAAAGAAGCGGCGATTTGTGGCCGGCAGCAAGCAATCTCCAGAACCCAGGGTGCGATAATCGGCGAGTAGAGTACAGAGGTAAGCTTTGGGATCTTCGACTTGGGTCAATTTAATGACAAAATCAGGGGCTCCAGAGCTTGGTGCAAGAGGGGACGAGCCCCAGTGTTAGAGCACGATGACGACGACTGATTTAGTGGCGGGCAAGATGGCCAATGTTGGCCGTGGATGACGAACCTGGCAATCGCCTAAGGCGCGGGTTGTTGTTGCTCTAGAAATGATCTCAGTTGGGGGCAGCAACAAGCTGCACAATCTCCCCCTGAACCTCGAGGCCAGAATTAAGCAAACAAAAATAAGATAAGTCCAACAATGGCTGACCTTAACATGAAACTAATTGAGAAAATCGTTCGTAAATAAAAATCCTCCCTATTGAATTTAAAGCCTCGGCGCGATTTTGATGGAAATCAACGCGGTTCCGATGGGCTGCGGAGCTTTGATGCCATTGATTTATGCTTAATTTACACTAATTTTAAGGGTTTGTATGTGCGTATTTTAAGATAATCTTCTGGAATTTGGTGCGTTTATGGTGTATTTTATGCTTTGCAGGAGATTTAGGCTTTTGAGATGGAAGAATGCATTTTTGGATGATTTTGGCGTTTTCTAGGTGTTTTGGTCTCCAGAGCAGAGAAATCATCATTCCTCTGGAAAACCAGAGAAATCACAGCCAGATCAGCGAAGTCGAAAGCCAGAGCAGAAAAACCACTCGCCAGAGAAATCAACATATCAGAGCAGAGGAGTCGCTAGTCAAAGAAATCACCATTTCTCTGAAGTCAGCGAAATCAAAGTCCAGTGTAGCGAAATCCGCGAATGCCAGAGAAGCCGAATGCTTGACCAGAGAAGTCACCATTCCGCTGGCGACTCATTTCTATGGAGAGGTCAGAGAAATCATCTATTCCTCTGGCATGACCCGTTACCCTGGTGACATCCATTCCTCTGGCGAGAGTTGCAAATTCAGCAAGAGTGGGAGTATTTTCCGGAGCGCGCGTCCAGCTGGAGAGTTGCCTTATTTCACACGATTCTATTACCTTTAGAATTCTACTTTGCATGGAAACTTTCATGGTGATCCGAAGGAAATCTGAGATCTATAAATAGGGCCTCTTTTGACCTATTGACACACACCTGCAATCCCCGAACACCTGAACATTCATATTTCAATTTTATAGATTTAGAATATTTTAGCTTTTTAATTTTCAAGGCTTGGATCAAGATTGAAGATTCAAGTCGCTACTTCAGTTTTTATTCGGTTTTTATATAATTCAGTTTTTACAATTGCTTTCTTTTTAATTATGTTTATGTTTTATTTTACTATGTCTGGCTAGTTTCCTTTAGCTGATTCTAGGGTTTGTAAATAGTTGATTGAATTTATGTGGTTTATTTGTTAATACCTTTGTGCCTTCCAGTTTATGATTCATAATTCCTGGTGCTTATTTTCTTGTGAATTATCTGATCAATAGTTTGCATGTTTAGCTATTCGGTTTTAGACCTAGCGGAGATAACTGTTTAGCGGATTCAGGAATGTATGATATGATTTTAACCTTGAGACCTAGCGGAGATAGGTGGATCATATGGAGCTATTCTTAGGAGCTATTGGGAGTTAGTAGATTTTCTTGAGACCTAACGGAGATAGATAATTTACTAATCTACGATCGTTGCTGCTCTAGCGAGAGTAATTGATTAATTAAGTGATCTTTCATCATAGATGGATTAAACTGGTACATAGGATTAATAGATTTATTGCATAGATTTAGTTAATGAATTTACTACCCTAGGATCAGTTGTCTTTTATACTTGATATTTTTCCTACGTGATTTTAATTATTGTTATTTGCGTATTAGTTTAAGTTAATTAAACCTTCCTTCTTTCGTTTGCCTGAATATTACTAGAGTCTATTTAGGATTACTTAAGGTGATTCGTCATAATAGTCCCTGTGGATACGATACTCTGCTTGCTGTTTTTGTGCTACAATTATACTGATTAGTTGCAGTTTTTGTTGCTATAATAATAGTGATCAACTTTTTGGCGCCGTTGTCGGGGACTATTTAGAATTTACTTTAATATTTCTGATTAGACTTAAGCATTATTTCAGGCGTTATAAGTTTTTATTTTATTTTATTTTTTATTTTTTTTTAGTTTTTAAATTTCTGTTTTTGTTTGTTGCCTCAGGCGTGTATGATCACGAGATCCAAAGGAAAGGAACATCTAGTACCTTTGAACTTGGAAATCGAAAAGCAGTACAAAAGAGACAACCACGAAAAGAAGAAGCAAGCAATGGCAGAGCAACAGAATAACATGGACCTTGAAACTCTTGTGCGAGCCGTGACAAACCTTCAGAGGCAGCTAGACGAAGAGAGAGAGCGGAACCGGGTTCCTCCACCAGAGCCACCACTGAATCACATGTATCAGCCTCGGGTTGATCAATTTCAAGGAGGCAGATGGGGACCAACTGTGCAGGCTAACACGTTCGAGCTGAAGCCGGGATTGATAAACACGGTGCAAGCTGAACAGTTTAGTGGAGTGGCTTCTGAAAATCCACATGCTCACATTACCCAGTTTCTAGATATCTGTGACACTATTAAGTAGAATGGAGTGCCACCAGATGCCATCAGAATGAAGATGTTTGGATTCTCTCTCAGAGACAGAGCAAATGAGTGGTTCAAGAGTTTGGACAGTGGTGCTATTACTGGATGGGAGGATTTGTGTAGAGCTTTCTTGGCAAAATACTTTCCTGCTTCTAAAGCTCAGAAAATCATTGCAGAGATTTCTCACTTTTCCCAGATAGGAGATGAGACCATTCATGATGCCTGGGAAAGATTTTGTGAGCTGCTCAGGAACTGTCCACAACATGGTTTCACGGAGGATCAGCAAATCATTCACTTTTATAATGGTTTGACTGGTCTAACAAAAAGTATGGTGGATGCTACTGCAGGTGGATGTCTCCTCCATAGAAATACAAAGGAGGCTTATCGTGTGATAGAAGAAATGGCCTCCAGCAGTTATCAATGGCCGAATGATAGAAACTCTACGAGAAGAATTGCAGCTGTAAACGAGGAGAGAGATGATTTTAAAGAGAAATACGAAGCTCTTCAAAAGCAGTATGATTTGGAGATAAAAGCACTGCTAGCAAAAATCCCTCAGCAGCCGATTTTATCCGATGTGGCACAGTCTGAAGATGCTAATTTTGTCCAGCGGCAGTACCAATTCCATAGGCCAAACTATCAGGGACATCAGGGTGGAAATCCTCCGTATCATCCGAATAATAGGAATCATCCAAATTTTTCCTATTCAAATCCCAACAATGCTTTGCAACCTCCACCAGGATTTTCTGTTTCTATTGGGGGAATAATCAATGAGCCAAAGAAAGATTCAATGGAGGAAATGATGAAGCAAGTATTGGTGAAGGTCACCGAGATGGAGGCAAACTCGGCAAACTTGGAAACCAAAATGTTCAGCATGGAGCAAAAACCGAGCATTCCCCATTGCCCATGTTTCCAGATCGGGAAATATGTTCCCGCAAGAACCGAGCCCTCCCTTTTCTTTCTTTGAAATTGAAATGATGAACAGTAGCCTTTCATTTTCGATGAACAGTGATGAACAGTAACCCAACATCCTAATTTTTTAGAGGCTCGTCGGAACTCAAGACGTAGCCCCCATTTCCCACAGACGGCGCTAGTTGGTGAAGCATGAAATCAACGCCTAATCTAAAAAGCAATAATCGAGACAGGATTTACGTGGTTCGGTCGTTAATGACCTACATCCACGGGTGTTCTTCGAGTTCTTCCACTATATTGTGAGATAATTACATTGTACAAGTGTTGCTTCCAAATAAACTATCCCCCTAATGCTAAAGCTAACCTTCTATTTATAGATGTGAGAGTGAGCCCTAATAGATGTGAGAGCGAGCCCTAAAGGCCTTAGGCCCATGAACTCTAATAATTGGATTTAGGCCCTTTAATGCCTTAATACACTTTAATCTTGATTTGACCCATCTGCGCTGTCTTTCGTTGCCCATGTTGAGTAGCTCCCTTGAGCTGCGCGGGTGAGTCTGTGCTGCCAAGTAACTTGGGTAGTCTGCGCCGCCAAGTCCCTTCGTCTGCGCGGCCGAGTCCCTTTGTCTGCGCTGCCGAGTCCCTTTATTATTTGAGGTCTTCAATTAAACCTGCGCTGGTTGGCTTCGTTCAATAAGAATAATAATAACAATAATAATAATCAAGTAAGATGTTCTTGTATTGCTAAGCATGGCGCTGATGAGTATTCTAGTCCTTATCATGTTGCTTCTTCTCTCTTCGGGGAGTTTGGTTTGTTTGCGCCGACTTTCTTCGGCTCTCTTTTGGCTTGGTTTTGGGTTTGCGGGAGTTCTTATGGCGACGGCGTATAACCGGCCGTAAGCCTCCCTTTTCTGTTTGTGGGTTTTCATGTTGGGCATTTGGCGACGGCGTCTCACCGGTCTTTTGCCTCCCTTTTCTGTTTGCTTGGTTTTCGATGTGGGCATTTGGCGACGGCGTCTCACCGGCCTTTTGCCTACTGAGTTGTTTTGGTTTTTGTTTTGGTTCTGTTGGCTTGAGCCGGGTTTATTTGGGGACGATGGTTAGGCCGGAGTTCCTGAAACTTTCCCTTCCGCTCTTCCTTTTCTTGTCTTTTCTTTGGTCGTCTAGACGGGTACTCTTTTTCCTTCTTACGGTTTTTCCCTTTGGATTTTCCGTAGGAATGTTTTAATGAGGCTTGCCCTTAGTCTGCTTTCTTGTACTTTCAAGGGTTTTAAGTTTTTTATGTTTTTCCTTTTTATATATAATCGCAGTTTAATAATAAGTATTTGTTTGCGCAATTGACATGAATGGTACGAATTAGTTTTTTTTATACCACCCGTGTCTTGTATATGTGCGATAGATCTTGGAATGACAGGCACGAACGGTGCTAATGACTCTATTCATACCGTTTGTATGAGCCTTCAGCGCGACAAATCTTGAAATTGGACGGAATGGATGGTGGCAATGGGTGCACTAGCACCATGCATTCCTCCAATTGGCGCAAAAGATCTTGGAATGGAGGTACAAATTCATACCATTTCGTTCTAGATCTGAAACTCCTGAATTCCTGGATCTCAAACTCTTAGATGTCGTAGATCTGGAACTAGATCTTGTGATGATGGCGCGGTGGTGGAGTTCACCGAATTCTAGAGAAGATGGCAGTGACAGTGACATTTTGTTGAATCATAGAAGAGGACAAGATCTAGTGTCGGCTGCGACGAAGAGAGAGAGAGAGAGAGAGAGAGAGAGTCATCAATGAGAGAGATAGAGAAAGGAGGTGTGTAAAAGAGAAAAAGATTGAGGAAGAAAGATTATGTTGACTTTTTTTTTACGTACAATTCATGGGCAATTTTTCCCACAACACTGAATTTTAGCTATAATTTATTAAAATAATACTGGTTGAATAACTATTGATTATCATTTTTTTGTATGACTAGTACAAATATTGCCCTTACAACTATATGTAATAATATGTAAATAATTTACAACAAAAGTTTGTGCCAGACCAACAATGTGTAAATTAGCCAATTTATAATGTAGGTGAAATTTAAATTTGTAACAATGCAATGATAAAGAAGGCGTGGATAAAACGGGCGAGGGTGGCCTATAAGGATTTCATTTCTACAAATAAGAAGTTGCTAACCATCAAATAGAAGAAGTTGTCATACCTTCACCCTACATACCATTGAGGCTGCATGGAGGGTGTATCAGGATACACCTGAATTCAAGACCAAGTCTATCAATCACAGAAGAATCGTCTCTTCGAGCCGTATGGTGCAGGTACCTTCGAGCTATGTGGTGCAGGTAGCAGGATCGCCATCTATTGCGAAGGGTCGCGCAGTGCTATTGACCATGTTGTGCATCTAATATGTTAATGTTATTTTTAAGTTTAGGTTAACGATTTTGATACAAGTTATATTTATTTCATAGTATTAACTTCTTTTTCTTCTTCTTAATGTATGTTTTAGGCTCGAGAGAAGAGTATCCCCATGGACACAGCGACTTAGGACACATTTTGCCGAATTTGTTGGAAGGATGGAAAGTTCTCCTCTAGACGGCCTATGGCTCACGGGGTAACTGGAATTTATATATTTAAATATTTGTGTCACAAGAGTTTATTTTAAAATTGTTCTAAATTTGTTTAAATTGAAAAAGGATGTCCAAAGACTATTGGATAAGTTGCGCAGCATTCAGGAGCAAGTCACGGCCCAGGACGTGGATCGAGTCTTTTGCGAGGTTGTCACCCTGACTCAAAGAAGCCTGTGATGGGGATAGGTATGTTATTATCTAGCGCCCAGTCCACTAGCACGTCCCAACCTCCTTCTCCACCAACTATTTATACTGAGGTTGTCAGACTCAATGATGAGTTACAACAGAGGAATGTTAATGAGGATGCTTTGCGACGTCAGATGGAGGATGTGCAGGCTCAGATCTCGATGTTGATACAGATATGTCAAACTTTTTCCTTCGATATATCCTATCATACCCACGCCAACCTATGACTTGCTCGTTTATTTTGACATTCAAACGGGATACTTGGATTATTATTATTTTTGTTTGATTTTATGAATTTATAAATTTATGACCTAGGTACCTTTTATATTTTGTTACATTTCTTATACTGTTATTGGAAACAAGAAAAAAAAACTCAAAAAGAAAATAGTAATTTAATGATTGAAAAAGCGATCGATAAGATACTTAAATTTAATTTAATTTAATTTAACAACCGAAATAATGGTAGTTAATTAAAGACCGAAATAACTGTCCATTAGATTAAATAAAAATAGTTGTTAAAAATAGTATAATTTAATTTAGTAAAATTAAATTAATGACCGAATTTACGGTCGTTAATTAACTATAGAAATAACTGTCGTTAATAAGCAACCAAAAAAACTATCGGTAATATATATAAAAGGTTGTAATTTTTTTTTAATTTTTTGACCAATTATAGTTTTATAATTACTGTGAAATCGGTGTGAAACTAAAAAATCATTGCTAAATTTTACGATAAAAAAATTAATTCGTTAATTTCAATAATTGTCATCCAAATCACGACGCCTAATATCGATCGTTAATATCATTAATGATCGTTTTGCCTTTTTCAGTGATAGAAAATTCAATTGTTAAGCCCACATTTTCTAGTAGTGATTACTCGATTATTATTAACGAATATTATGCTTATTAACGGATATTAAGCATAATAATATTTTTATGACTAATTGGTCAAAAATCCAAACAATATTTGAAATCTTAAGAGAAAATGAAATATTTCAGAAAAACATATATACGAGTACGTATATGTGTGCATATGTATATATATATATATATATATAGGGTGTGGTTCTAGAGAGAACTACATTATTTGTGAGAATGTGAGAACCATCAAATCTAATCAAATCTAATGCATTCACTGTAAAAATTAATGCATCCGCTGTTAAAATTAATGCACTCAAAAAAATAAAAAAAAATGCCCCCTTCAGGATTCGAACCCAGGATCTGCATTCATCCAACAAGATGATGCATCCACCGTAGATCTTGATGATCGAATGGCTGAAAATGGTTCTCCGGTCTTCTTTTATTTATGGTTCTTTCCTGAACCTCTCCCTATATATATATATATATATATATATATATATAATATGAATTGTTGGATACAATCATATTGTATAGTTTTTTGGAGGATGAACTTTCCACTTTTATATGTTGCATTGCCAAACCGGCAAACCCTAATTGATTTAACAATTCCTAGCAGTATTATTTTTACAATAATAATCATTTTACAAAGTTTGTTATAAAAAACAAAGGTTTATCTAAATATATACTATTCACCTTAGTTTATAATTGAATAAAATAAACCATAATAATTAAGTCAATCATATGTATATATGTATATAATAATAATAACAGTACGCAGATTTCATGCACAAAGCATATCTAATAAAGAAAACTGCAATGGAGGAAGGTTCAATGCATCTCATTTGTTAAACTTTGTTTATCATTTAAGAAAGTTCAACAGCTCATCTTAACATTTTATTGCTTTCTAAAATATGAAAATCCTAACTATGCGATAAATTCTTTAACTCTTTTTTTGAAACAAGATAAATTCTTTAATTATGTGTTCGATAGACGAAACATGTATGTTAGTGTGTGCATGCACGCGCACATGTGTATGAGAGAGAGTTCCAAAACCTCTTAGAGCATTTTCAACAGAGAGTCCCTTGAGGACTCTAAAACTTTACTCCCTCGTCTTATTATAAGTGGTTGAAAATTTTTTGACGCAAAAATTAAGGAGAATGAGTAAATAAGTTGAAAGTGGTATGACTTATATTTTTAAGGGTTAAATTTTTTCATTTTATGGGAACATGCCACTTATAGTGGAACAGTCCAAAATAGAATACATTATACATGTCACTTTTAGTGTACGGAGGGAGTATTTTCATTTTGTCTAAATAAAATACATTTCAATATTAAAATTAATATTAAAATTTTATTAAATTTAAGTTTTAATATTACAATAATTAAAAAAATTACAATAACTAAAAAAATTAGAAATATCATCCTTGAATATTTGTGATTTCCGTAAGCATTACCTTGTGCATGGCAAATTATTCCGGTCCCATTTTTTATTTGTCGAGGGAGATCATTTTGGCGTTTGTATTACGTCTTGTTGAAATCTTGGAGTTCCTTTGCGACCTTTTCCATTGTCAAGTACTATTTTCCCTTTTTCCATGGGCGTTGACGACGACTCTACCTTCTTACATTTTCCTTTGTCGCGCTTTGCCGTCTTTTGGTCTATACGTCTAGTAGTGATGCTCGAATCGAAGGATATCTTCGTGTACCCCTCTCGGAGGAATTCTTCGTGATTTTCGTTGAATGGACATCGTTTTTGATGGAAGCGAATCATTGAAATTCGTGGAGAATACGCCACACCCCAAAGTATTTAAAAGGAGCCCCAGTATTGGTGGAATATATTTCTTGGGTTTGTTAGGTGATTTCGTCATAACTCATGTCGGTCCCCAAATTAGCTAGGCATTTCTCGTAATTGGTCTCTCAAACTTACATGTCCTTTTGGACTCGTTAGAAGTACAACTTGATTTATTTTTTGTCGTGCGTCGGAGTGTCGGAAGGATGACCTTCGTTGAAGCGCTTGGTGATTTCTCCCTAATAGACGAGTGCCTTTTTGTCGACACCCTTGAGCACGTTAAGGGTCACCTCGGCCGACAGTGAACAAATAAGTTCAGTCTCCGTCAGGGTGTAGCCAGCACATACCTTCATCATCTTGGAAAGAGAAGGAACCTCACGACTTCATCATCTTAAACGAATTGAGTTTCATTTAAGTTCATAGTATCAAGACCTTGAGCATTGAATGCGTTAGAGCCTTGAGAAAATGGTGAAAAGCCGACAACAGAAGAAGTTGGGGTTGATGGCGAATTTGCTTTGTTGGCCAACCAATTTTGAAAGTCATGATCCATTTTGTTTTAAGAGAAAAATGGGATGAAGAAGTGGCATAAAAATGAAGAAGAGAGAATAAGAAGAAATGCAGAGAGAATAAATTGAATCCTAGTGTAAAAGTTTGGAGCAAGAAGGGGTATTTATAGGGTAAAATTAGAATTAAAAAAAAATGCTATTGTGCAACGACTAATTTCTCTAAAAAAAAAAGGAAAAATGAGAAAAAATAATCGAATTTCACCTTTTTATTTATTTTTTTTAAATAGGTGCGTGCAATGCACACGTCCTACATAAAACCTCTCGAGCCCCATGGATCAGTTACGCGGCATGCTCGTTGGAGCGCGGCTGAAGCTAGCCCGGCGAGCCCCACTGGAGGTGTTTTAAGGGTCGTATTAGAGTGTCTATGATTATCAGGAAATATGCTATATAAAAGGATTAACATTAAAAGAAGTATAACAATTTTTTTGTGCAATGTCCTATTAGAATGTATAATATGACACTTACAAATGTTCTATTACAGTATGTGATTGGTCTGCACCATACAGACATCCGCAGATGAGACCTCCTCAAAGAGTATTAATATAAAATAATTAAGCATTGGTATGTGTAATCTTGAGTACTTTCGTGATTGACAATGAAGTGCAATTTAGTTGGTAAGACGTTTCTCCTCCAATTAAGGATTCGGGATTTGTCGATAGGGGGATCGAACTTGTTGAAGTATAGAGCATGAAAGCATGTGCGTGGTTCGAGTGTGGTAGCCTTGGTCTCTCTCAAATTAAATCCAAATTCTCTCTCTCTCTCTCTCTCTCACACACACACACACACACACATATATAGGAGTCCAAGCATTTCACATATAAATTATGACTATTTTTAGCCCTTCGGTGAAGATCTATGATGTTTTTATAACTTTATCGAATGAACTTATAATCCAAGATTCGAATCTTGTAGGTGGCGAAAAGTCTATTTTCTTGAATTCATTATGCTTCACAACGAATTTATAATATTTCATAATGAATTCAAAGTCAATTAATTTGATACAATAAATATAAATATATGCATGTGACTGTTCTCATATATGAGACTAATCACGTAAAATAAAGGGTTAATAGCCGAAAAATACACGAACTTTCACCGGATTTGCAGATTGCACATGACCTTCAAAAATAGCCCCAGAATACACCACATTTTAATTTAGTTGCAAATTGCACCCGGTGAAAATTCTGGCAGCTCTTAAGTTTGACCGGCGATGACGTGGATAGTATTTAACGTTACATGCCATTACTCGTGGCTTTTTTTACATGCTGGCAAGCCACGTGGGCAAAACGACGTCGTTTTGTCCAAAAATTAAATTATCTTCCGAAAAAAATAAAAAAAATATGAAAAACAGATGGCCCCCTTTTTGCTCTCTCTCTCTCTCTCTCTCTACACAGATGGCCGGGAGGCGCCACCTCCTTCTTCCTCATAGGCGTTGTCGGCTTTCCAAGAACCTGGAGCCGGTGTCGCCACCTCCTGAATCCCCCACCTCTTTCCCTTGATTTCCGGTGACAGCTCTACTACCTCCACCCTTCCAGATCTGGAGCCGCCCCCTGCTTCTCCGGCGAGGAACACCTCTCCGACATCAACCCCTTCCAGATCTGAACGCCTCCCCCTTTTCACCTCCACTCAACCGCCACCACCACCACCACCTTCGCCACCAATACCCTAGATCCCGAAATCGTGGCCTCCTGCCCGTCGATTCCCGACGACCGCACACCCGGAAGGCAGCCGCCGCCAAGCCCAGCCCAAAGCCTCCCCTTCCTTGATTTGAAGAGCTTTCAGCTGGGGTCCAAGAAAGGGAGGAAAATATGTGGAGCTTTCAGTTGGCTTCCTTGCTTCGTAGGACTCTGGTTGATGTGAGAATCTCCTGCTGCAGAAACCTCGCTGCGCGCCAGTCCTTGAATGCGTTGGAGACCATACAAGATCGGATCGAGAAGCTTCACATCGATTGTATTTGGGATTCGGCGCAAGAGCTAGAGGATCTAGATGGAGTTGGTTTTGATCTCAACTGCTTGGATCAAGGCGATGCGTCGATTCACCAGCCTACGAATTGGCAAAAACGGGAGGAGGCAGGTGAGCGGCGGCGGGAGTGGGGGCAGCGGGGGTGAAGCAGCAGGTGAGCGGCGGAGGAGACTTGGCAAAACGGGGGAGACAGGCAGCCCCAACTTTTTTTTTGTTATTTAAAATAATTGACAAAACGACGTCGTTTTGGGTGTTGTAATGTAACAACAAAATGACGTCGTATTCTTACATCGGAAAATCGTCCACGTCAACAAAATCCGACAGCCACGTCACCACCAATCAAGGTTACCTTCAACGCGGGTGCAATTTGCAACTAAATTAAAAGGTGATGTATTCTGGGGCTATTTTTGAAGGTCATGTGCAATATGCAAATCCGGTGAAAGTTCGTGTATTTTTCGGCTATTAAGCCTAAAATAAAATATATAACAAACATGTTCATAAAAGAACGCGAAAATACTATTGTGGCGTGGGTGGGGTGCCATATTTCTTTCCCTTGATACAAGGTTTGAATCATGTTGGATACGTACATTACTTCAGTATTATTTTTTTTTATCCGTTGTTTCTATGCTCTTTTATCTTTTTTTTTTATAAATGAAATTTATAATGATAATTAATAAAGTCTTTGTGGTCAATGCATGAGGTGTTGATTTATAAATTTAGAAATACTTTTTCTTAACATCGAATAAGATTTTTCATAAAATAAAATAAAATATTTATTTAAAGCAAATAAGACTGTACATTTTATTTGTAAATGAGATTTTACTTAAACATAAATAAGCTTTTTCATAAAATAAAATAAAGTTTCCCTTAAGAGGTAAAAAGATTTTTTTTAAAGCAAATAAGACTTTAAGACGTTTCATTGGTAAATGAGACTTCGTTTAAAAATAAATAGGACTATTCATAAAATCAAAAAAGATTTTTCATAAGAAAAAATATTCTTTTTCGTAAAAGTAAATTATATTTTTCTTAATAATAAAATAAGACTACATTCAGATAAACTTTTCATATAATTCAAATACTAACACTTTATAAAAAAAGTTTATACTAAAAGTTAACAAAAATTTTGTGGCACAATGGATGAGACCTTGGATTTTAAAGTTGAGATCAATTGGGTCAATCCTCAGCAAAGGTATTTTTTAAATTTAATTTAATTTTTAAAATAACAAATATGGGTCGTACGACTTGACTCACTACCCGCCTCGGCCCACACTCGACCCAAATTCAGCCCGATCTCATGTAAGATTTATAAAATAACTACTCTCTATTTACATGCATATCATTTGTTATATGCATCATATTAACGTCTCGGATGGCTTTTCTTGTAGTCTTGACTATTTCGATGGGAGACCCTTCACCGTTGGTGTGCTCTTCTCTTTCAATAAGGCTCGATGAAGGGCGATGGTTAGTCCAGAGTTATCTATTGGGTTTTATTGCTTTTGTGTTGAGGGAAATGATTGGGGTAGTAGTGTTTACTGGGTAATGGTTAGTTCGAAGCTCTCTAAATGCCAGCTATCCTCTTCATTTTGTTGCTTTTTTATTTATTCTGTGAATTTTCTTCGCTGGCCTATTCTTAGATGGACACTCTTTTTCCTTCTTAAAGTTTTTCCCACGAATCCAGTCCCTAGTATGCTTCTTTTGTTCTTTCAAGGTTTGTTTAGGTTTCTTTTTTTCTTAATAAAATGCAATTTAATAAAAAAAAATGCATCGTATTAATTATAATATGATATAGGGGAGAAACCACGCCTAGAAAGATAAGAGGGGTAAAACATGGTAGTAAAATGGGTTATTGGTGCCTAAATACACGAACTTTGGTTTTATTTTGGGTTTTCCCACGAATTTGAAAAGTTTTTAAAAAATACACGAACTTGGACTCATTTTGTTTTTTCCACGAACTTTGAGAATTGTCAAAAAGTACATGAACTTTGGCACATTTAATTTTTTCGCACAAAATATATTGTTATAAAAAAAAGATTCAAATAATTCTTTTATAATTAACTAGCTAGCCTAATTAATAATAAATGACAATTATTTATGGGTGATATGATTTTTTAAAATTTTAAAATATATTTCGTAATCAAAACGGCGTAGTTTTGAAAAAAAAATGAAAGAATTATTTGGATAATTTTTTGTAATAATATATTTCGTGGGAAAAAACAAAATGAACCCAAATTTGTGTAATTTTTGATAATTCTCAAAGTTCGTAGAAAAAAATAAAATGAATCAAAGTTCGTGTACTTTTTGATAATTTTCAAAATTCGTGGGAAAATCAAAATAAACCCAAAATTCGTGTATTCTTTTAATTACTTATATAAAGTAATCTAACAATCATTCATCCAACAGATTCCTATTCAGTTTTGAAGCCAACTTCTGACAACTTTCATGGCAAAAAAAGTTTTTTCTACAGTTGCAGTTGCCACAAGTAAAATAAGTGTTAGTTTAATTAATTTATACACCAACTGATATACTCCCTCCGTCCACGAATTAAAGTTTACTTGTCCTTAAATTTTTGTCCACCAAATAAAACTCTATTGTACTTTTTGTACTTTTTTACTTTCCTTTTTTTCCTATATTTACTACCCTTTGCCATTAATGGACTCACCTCACAACACCTTTATCACTTTTATATTTGGGTTAATGGTAGTCTTTACTCTTTACCCTATTTGAAAGACAAAAATAAAAATATACCCTCTATAAAAGAAATGTATAAAATGTACCTATTTTGGGGTTGAAAGGACTAAGATACCCTTAAGACAAAAAGAAAATATCAAGCAAATCCCCTTGCTCGACATCTCGGCTTTGCTCGACACTTGACGCCTTCTCCTCGCTCGACAGTTCTTAGTTGCTCGACACACAATGCTTGACACTCGATGCTCGATGCTCGAGGTGTCGAGCAATAGTTCAATTTGAAATATTGCTCGCCTTGCTCGACAATTCTCAGTTGCTCGGCACGCGATACTCGACACTCGATGCTCGATGCTCAAGGTGTCGAGCAATAGTTCAATTTGAACTATTGCTCGACACCTCGATGCTCGATAATTCAATGCTCGACGCTCGACACTTGAGTGCTCGACGCTTCAGTGTCGAGCAATGCGCGAATTACAAATAAGGGTAAAAATGTCCTAAGTGGGTAGATTTTATTATTTTGAAAAAAGTGGTTATATTTTATGTTTCATCTTTCAAAAATGGTATATCTCATTTTGCCTCTTTTTATTTTATATTTACTACCATTTACCACTAATGGACCCACCCCACAACACCTTTATTACTTAAGGAATCCAGAAAGTAATCGATATATCAAAATTCTGGAGATCGGAGACTTTGAGATCGGGATCGAGGGCAAAGCCAGACAGGAAGCTGACGTCCTAATCCTAGGGCAAAATTTTCTTGACAAATATACACCATGGTCAAGGAAAGGAAGAGGAATGGAGATCACAATCGACGAAAAAAGGTTGTTGATCGAATGACAAGTCTATTCTCGATTTACATCTCGGTCGGGATGTTATATGAGAAATTCAAGGCAGAATATTTTGCTGCCTACATTGATTCAGGAGCAGGAATCTATACAGCAAAACGAGGAGTTTTTCCAACAGACGTTGAATAAGAACTGCCTCAAATTGCAGAAAGAGATTTCTCAAAGAAGATTTTGCTCTTATCAAAAGGAGTAAAACATATGAAAATACTGATCGGCGGAGCAGGACAAACACCTTGGTACAAGGTCAAGACTCCACCAATCTATTTCCATGATACGGGAGCAGATATATTGTTTGGAAACAATTTTCTACAAACCTTCAAGCGATATACACAGGACAATGAGGCCAGGAGGCTAGTGTTCACAACCAACTGTGACCACAAAATCATTGTGCAGCGACTCAATGGAGCATTTAATCGAGCCATGCCAGTCAGTTTTGCAGCAAGCGTGGTGATGATGAAGGCAGACTTCGGCGTCCACAAATGAAGGACCAACGGAGATTTAGAGATGTTCTGCTCAAATGCAGAGCCGAGGGATTTCCAGACCTCTCTGAGGAAGAAACCCAAATCCTCAAAGTCTCCTTAATATCACACAAAGATATTGGGGAAGAAGAACAAGTGTCCATAGCCGATGTCAAAAGGAGAATCCAGAAATGTTATCATGAAGATCCTTTGGCATGGTGGGACAAGAACCAGCTCAAAGCTACCTTGAAAGTTAAAACTGGAAAGTAGCATGAGTTTGTGCGGTTCAGGCTAATCCTGATGAATTCTCAAGATCAGCAGGATATGAGGAGCATAATCAAGAAGCATTTTGATTTGCGATTGATCGAACTAGGGAATTCGCCTTACAGCAGTCCAGGATTTCTAGTAAGGAATCATGGGGAGATCAAACGAGGAAAACCAAGATTGGTTATTAATTACAAAAGAATTAATGACATTCTTGAGTTCGATGGATATTTCATCCCAAGCATAGAACACCTTATTAATTGCATTAGAAGTGCAAAGGTATTCTCAAAATTTGATTGCAAATTGGGGTTTTACCAGATTCGCATGGAGGAAGGAAGTAAGAAGTTTACAACCTTCTCAACTCCACAAGGACATTATGTCTGGAATGTCATGCCAATGGAGCTAGCCAATGTGCCTCAGATATTTCAAAGGAAGATGGATAATCTTTTTAAAGATTATTCTTCATTCATGTTTGTTTATATTGATGATATCCTTATTGCATCAAAGAACATTCATGAACATGTCAAGCATCTGGAGATCTTTGCATATGTTTGTCAACAAGAAGGATTGGTGCTATCTGAAAGAAGGCAGTCATGGCAACCCAGAAGATGGAGTTTCTGGGAATCGAGATCGATGAGACTGAGATAATTCTGCAAGATCATATTGTGGAAAAAGTCCAGAAGTTTCCAGGGGATCTCAAGGAGAAAAAGCAACTCCAAAGCTTTCTTGGAGTTGTTAACTTTGCAGGGATATTCATAAAAAACCTTGCAGAATATAGGAAAATCTTCAATCTTCTACTAAAGATAGATGTTCCATTCATATGAAAGGAGGAACATCGCGAGGGTATGAAAAAGCTAAAAGAGATTTGCAAAAAATCTCCCAAAGCTTTCAATACCACAGGATGAGGACGAACTAGTCCTATACACCGACGCAAGTGATTTTTGGTGGGCAGCTGTTCTCACTAAGATCACCCCTTATGGAGAGGAACCATGCAGATACTGTAGTGGCCTGTTTTCCGACAGTGAGACTGTGCGATGGCACATCAACGAGAATGAGTTCTATGCAGTAAGAAAAGCGTTCAAGAAATGGCAGCTATTTTTACTTGCAAAGAAATTCATTTTGAAAGCCGATAACACTAACGTTAAGGCTTTCTTAACCAAGAAAATAGAATCTAAACCTAAAAAGACTAGATTATTTAGATGGCAAGTTGAATGTCAATATTATGATTTTGATATTGTCATTATGAAATCTGATGATAATGTTCTTGCATAATTCCTAACAAGGGATGGAGCCAACTGAGGTTGACGCCATCATTATAAACCAGAGGCAGCTCCAGGGAAACATGGAGATGCTACAACATGAATGGCAGGAGTGAGTACTCCATGTCAAACAAGCTGAAATGATACAGTCGGCTGATGAATCCAAAGTGTCTGACCGCATACGAGAATGCCTTAAGAAGATGATAAATCTTCATAAAGCAACTACCCAAGGACCGCTCCTTCTCGCAATCAGATAACCTCTGATCATAAAGCAACCACCCAAGGACCGCTCCTTCTCGCAATCAGATAACCTCTGATTAAAGAAGGTATTACCGTACAGGGTGGATTACTTGTAGCAGGGGATTCAAGTACCCCTGGCACAAGTCCTGAGGATATGGCCTCCTAGCCAGAAACTCAAGGAAAAAATGATGTTAAGGGTTCACACCCTGAAGCGTCATGTCAACCCACCACCTCTGGGGAAAAAGAGGGAGAGATCAGCCTTAGGCCAACGACAGGAAAATCTAAGGCTGATACTGACTTTCTTGAAGTATCTTCAAGTTGGCCGGTTTACCAGTCCAGATGGGAGAAACTTAACACCAGAAGGGGCATTAATCCGGGAAACAGCCGGGTTGATGTCGGGGCCTCGAGTGTGGATGACTACCGGAGCCAATCCATAAGATGTCAAGGAATGGTATGAATTTGGGGCACTGGCCTCAATTAATACAATTTCCCCGGCGTTCAACGAAATCAAGGGTCTACCAAGGTGGATCCAAGAAACAGACTACGATGCCTGGGCAAACAACGAGTCCCTCAAACGAGGGGATGTTTTGGAACTGTATTTCTTCAGTGCAGCGCCAGAGCCTGCAGGAAAGGGCAACCATAAGGCTTTTCATTTCATAAAGCTTCGACGGCCCGACAATCAAGCCTTGAACCGAATCAAGGCTCCTGACTATCAGTCCTCTATTGTCACCACATTTACGGAAGATCAGATTTCCACAATGCGAGCATGGGGATTATGGGTCTGTCTCACAGAGATGGACAAAGTTAAGTCCAGATTCAAGTTCTCTCAGAATTCAAATTTGGGATCATTCCTGTTAAACACCATGACATGAACTACCACCAAGTATGCCGAAAAAGCCTTTGAAGAAAAGAGGTTAACACTTTGGCAAAACAAGATCGCGGGGAGCAAAGAGGTTTGTCGCAAGTTCCATAATATGGCTCACTAGGGTTATTGGAATGAGCATGTCTACATGGAGTGTCCCACGCAGAAAGAACTTGAGTTTGCCAAGGGTTTCCTTCCGAAACCCGATAAGAAAAAGCTCCGGTCTGACGAGTATGAGGAGCGCAAGACTCCGCGTGGAAGAGCACCTCGGGCACCAAAAAGTAAGATGCCTGACAAAGAAAAGGGAGTCATGTGGCTCAGAACAAGAGGACCACCCACTAAACAAAAAACAACAAAAGTGGGTGGAAGATAATGCAGACTAATTACCCACTGGCAGAATAGACGAAAGTGAGTAATTCTACAGAAGATCCACTCACCAAAAGACATAAGACAATATTTAGTGGAAGAAAAAGCAGTTGTTCCCTACCAACAATTATCACAAAAAGATAAAATGAATGTTCAGCTCCATGTGAAGGCACTAGCTGGTGTCGGTAATCATGGCCGACAAAGGAAGGTGGCAGTCACAATCTATGAGTTGGCCTTGATGGAAAGGAATATGAGGCCAACCACCAAGACGTATAGAGGGCATCAGACCTCTATAAAAACCTAAAGAGATCATCCAAAAATTCACAACACCTTCACACACACACTCTCTCTCTAGAAATCTATCGTTTGTAATTTTAAATTTTATTTTTCAATTTTTAGTTTTATTTTTATTTTATTATGTATACAAGTATTAGCTACTAATGAGTAGCTAAAACAAGTTTGTCTCCTCCCTTAGGGAGATTTTATGAAATAAATTAAATATTTTATAATTCATCTTTAAACGCTTTGGTTTTGCTCAACTTTCCAGTTTAGTAAAAAAAATTCTTTCATTTTCCAACAAAATATTATATGTCGGAACTTAGTGAATGAGGAAGGTTGCAACCATCCCTTGCGAGCGCGTGGTTGGACGGAACCTTAGGGGCAGACGGTCCGTAAAACGCAACAGAAATTGACTCCTGAAGAAGACCATTCGACTAAAGGTATAATGTTGGTTTATGTTTAGATTAATTTTGAAGTGTTTACGGAAGCATGTTGGTCCATATTATGTTAAATGCATGATTTTATAATTATAGAAAATGAGAAAAGGATTTTTCTGGCTAAATTGAAACTCGTGTGGGGTTTTATGTTTATCAAAAATTGTAAGGGGTTGAAATGTTATTTCCATTAATATTGGTTTTGAGAAGTGTCCACATGTCATCATCCTACCATGCGGAGTGTATTACGCATGGTGTAGGATATATTGAGGCCACAATACCTTTATCAGCTTTTTTAGTTCCTGTGCCGGGTATGAAATGATACTTTAATTTATGGACGGAGGAAGTACAAGAAAGGAAATTTATATTTATTTTATTAAAAGTCAACTAAATAGTTTTATGTTTGCCCCTCCTTTTTCAAAATTTAGGTGGAGCAAAAAATTAAATAATTTTGTAATTATGTATAGGGATATGGAGTATTAGATATAGACAAAAAATTAAGGTGGGGTAATTGCGCCACCTTCTTCATCCTTTGAGTGTAGTTCCGCCCCTAACACGATATTAGTCATTTAATACATGATTTAACATATATGATCTTTCATATTGGGTTTAGTAAAGAACATCGATATCGAAAGATGTCTCGAGCATTATAATTTTATTTAGAACAAAATATTGAAATCATTGAAGAACTCTGAAATTTGAAGAAATTCATTTTCTAGACTAAAATAATGACCATTTCAATACATAAGGCTTGAAATTTCCAATATCACTAATAATATATGGTAACAAAAAACACACACACAAAAACACATGGTATGGGCATGAGATGAGAATGTCGGCATCGTTGGTAAAATATTGTAGGGACAAAACAATGATGAAATGTGATAGGGAAGTTTATGTAAGTTTCTTAATTGGGTGGATACAAATCTAGTGAGGGAATCTACTTGTCATAAACATGGAAGGACACTGTCCCAAAAGGGATATATCCATTTCTCAATTATTTTTTCCAATTATGTTTCTCTGCAGAAGAGCTTCACTCACATCACATGCATCATGATATTTGAATATGCACCTATCATAATCGCGCCAGACGCACAAAATTTTATCGGAGAACTATTATTCGAATTTCATCAACAAAAATAAAAATCTTACTAAGGAATATCATTATTTAAATTTGGAGTTTGAAATTTTTAAAACACAATTTTCCCATGATATAATTTAATGATGAGGACCTTTGCACAATAGTTTGATAATTAATAATTTTATTAGAATGGAAAAACAATTGCTTGGTGGGGATTCAAGAGAAAAATTAATTAACGTCATCATCAATCGTGACTAGCTGAAATGACTTAAGTATTCCAACTATTTTATTTAGTACATCACATTCCCTATTTAATTTCAGTCATATAAATATTTCAAACATCCACCTCACAATTAAATTTGGGGCCATTCACAATTGTGTTAAAAATTTGAACAATTAAAAGCTCGTACATTTAAAGGTACCCTTATAACTCATGTGCAAAATCAAAATTGTATGAAAATTCATATGTTTAAGTACAAATATTCCTAAAACAAAGTACGAAGTTACTTGTTAATTGTGGTACACAGTTAACTTTATTATTTGTTAATTAATTATTAATTATTTAATTCAATTAATTAGTATATTTTCTTTACTTTACTGGTTTATTAATTTGTAGATTTGTTAATTCAGTAAAAATTATTAATTGAAATAAAGAATTTCAATTAATAAATAATTATTTATAAATTATTAACTTACTTATTATTAATTAATTAATTAACAATTAACTGACTTAATTATTTATTATTAATTATTATTTATGTAGATGTACAGTTGATTGAGATTATGCACGGTTGAACCAAGTCAATCGCATACAAAGTCAACCGTGTAGATGTTGTGCATAATTGAGCTTAGTAGTGTGCAATTGAATTCACTATATACAATTGATAAATTACTTATTAATTGATTAAGTTTTTTTATTGAATTAATTAATTAATTAATTAAATTATCAATTACTTAATTAAGTCGTATATTTATTAATTATGAGTTTGAGCTCAAGGTAATTAATATCTTAATTAGTTATTAATTTAAATTAATAAATAATTAATTTTTCTATTAATGAATTTTATAATTTCAAATTTATTTAGTTAATTAACTTATTTATTATTAGTTAATGTTTTTATTAATTAACTTACTTATTTGTTTATTATTAATTAATTTTTTACTGAATGATCTTGCGCAGGAGGAAAGGGATACTAGGCTGACATCTGTGCCGTTGAGGCATTCTACTAAATGTGTGCAGGCTGTTCGACATCAGGCGGGTGGTGGGTAGGCCACGCAGCAACATACGAGTTCTGCTATAGTGAAACACTAGACAGGTTATCATGGAGGGGCTGGATCCTTCTTTTAAGAAGCCGGTTGATATGGTTTCTGATAGTGAAGAAGAGATGGACGGCGAGTTGATTGTGGATGATATTCCCGGGATGACATCGATTAATGTTGAGAAGAAGGATAGCTCGGTTGCTCAGCAAGCTGATATGACGGGAGATCCGCAGCTTAAAGAGTGCAGCGTGATCAATCAAGTTGTGGATATGGGAGGGCAGCAGCCAGACACCCCCAATCCCGCTGCTCAGGACGAAATGGACAATCGTATTCACAGGCTAGAAGAACAGGTTAGTCAAGAGTTGCAAATGCTTTCACAAGCGCCGATCAAGCGAGGACGAGGCCGTCCAAAGGGCTCGGGTAAGAGCATGGGAAGTGAGCATGTGCATGTCGCTCCTGAAGACAGCATAAAAGGTCGCCTTAAGAATACGGGGGAAATGGGTTATAAGCCAAGGGACTTTGTGATTGATAATAGCAATAGTGCTAGTATGCGTGCTATGAATTATATGGCCAATGGGCGTTGGTCGGATAAAATCGACGACTATCCTGAAATTCCTTTTTAATAGTTGCGTTGCTTAGATGTCTTATGCACTTGCTAGATTCCTTTGTTTAGGTTTCTTCGATCTAACGATATCCTTTCGAGACTCGTGCCCTTAGTCTTCTTTCTTGTGCTTTCAAGGGCTGCTATTTTTTCTTTCTCTTTTTATATTAATCCTCAATTTCATCATTATTAATTAAATTTCTACTATGCACATTGACTATAATTTGTACACGATTGATTGAGTTTGTGCACTACTGAACCAAGTCAACCGTGTAGATGTTGTGCACAATTGAGCTCAGCAGTGCAAAATTGAATTTACAGGATATATTTGATAGGCTATAAACTGAAATTTGTTGAAAGTTCAAGCTATAAACTACAATTAAAAGGGCTTTTATCTTTTTATTGTATTTTAGTTATAAAAAATTCTTTTTATATTTATAACTATATAAAAATCAAATTATATCAAATTGGCTATTTATGTCCTTCGCCTTCAAAATTACACCTTTAATAGACTCCACGTTTATGTCATAAATCGCAAACCACTCGCAATTTCGAATCTTATCTTTTATAATCAGTCACTGCTTTGTGGTCCTCGTAAATTGACTTGTGATGAAAATAAAGTTGTTTGTTGCTAGTTTATTTTTGATACACAAAACTACATATCTTATGTGGGATTTCCCAAGTGACTTTTGAGGAATTTTTGAAATTTCCTTTTATCGTGATATTGAATTTGATTCCCATTGTTTCTTACTCTAATTAAATTTATGTTATTTATTCTACTAAATATGAAAATAATTGATTTAGAAGCATGAGTTTGATACATATTCCCCATTTCCCAAATATGGATCCCATAAATTTAAGTCAAATAATCTGGACTAAATTTTTGTCAGTTTGATTAGTGGATATTATATCGACCGCTTCTATTTGATTCTAATGCAATTTCTATCAAATAAGAGCTATAACTTCTGATGAAATGAAATTTTATTGAATGAGAGAAAAAAAAAAAGAAAAGCAAAGAAAGGGAGGAAAAGAAAAATTTAACGAACCCTTGAAAACACAAGTAGTTAATCAAGGACCAAGTCTCGTTAAGAGCTGTAATGTTTGAAAAATAATGGATTCGCACAAACATTCATATTTCATGATGCTTCAAGATTTATATCAAGTATCAACCTCTCATATTTTCTCTTCTTTTGAATTCAAACTATTAGATAAAAATAAAATAAAGAAGCAAAGAAACAAAAGAAGGAAAATTCAAGCAAATCATTTTTGGACATGTTAGAGAAT
This sequence comes from Salvia miltiorrhiza, assembly GCF_028751815.1. Lineage (NCBI taxonomy): Eukaryota > Viridiplantae > Streptophyta > Magnoliopsida > Lamiales > Lamiaceae > Salvia > Salvia miltiorrhiza. Next base: position 16,268,225 of record NC_080392.1, on the reverse strand, counting down.
TAATATCATGGGCCCTTTTGACTAGTAAGTAAACTCGAGTCAATAAAATTTTGTCCCATTGTTATAAATTTCAACAAATAAGGCACTAGAGTGGAAATGTGAAATGAAATTAGGCATTCATTTTAAGTCATCATTGTGCCAAATCACAATGGTATTGAATTTCTAGATGGTCAAAGTTAAAATCATATAACTTAATGCTTAGTATCTTCATTGAACCCTTTACAAGGAACACTAATCATTCAAAACCTCACTATATTGAAGATACGTAATACTAGTATTTTGTTTTAGTTTTTACCAAATTTTCTAATTCGATTAGACATTGTTTATGAGGCAACATCACTTTTCATTTTTTAAATTACATGAGGTATATACATCAAATAAGCGGACTGGGGGATCCTGTTATTGACGGGTGTAGAAATGTAGACAGAATAACGACGAGAATGTAGGAACCGAGGCAAGAGTTGGACTCTTTCTCCGTAAGACAAAATTGCCCCGCACAGTACACACGGTTCGATGGCAAATGTCCCCAAGATACAACGATTTTAATGAGTACGAGACCTTGTACTAGGAACTCGAACTTCCAGCGAACTACTGAATACTCGGGACTTGAGTATGAACTAGAAGAGAGAATGAGTAAAATAATTATCTGAATTAATTTTTGGTGTGTGTAATCTCATTCTGCAGGGCTGTATTTATAGGAGAAGGAAGGGTGCTATGAAGAGGTGTCTGCCAGGGGGTGTCTGTTCGAACCAAGCAATGGTCCGAACCATCGCATTGGTTCGGTCAAAGGGGTGCGAGCCAACCACCCCCACCTCACCAGTATGATCCAACCGCTGCCACGTCAGCAACCTCATCCACCCAGATTCCTTATCCGCCACGCGGTGCCACGTCACCGAGCCACATGTTCCACGTCACTGCCACGTCACACGAGCCACCGTTTCATTTGTCAAAACTAAAGGCTCCTCAAAGCTCCTCGCGACCGAGCGAAGTGCAAAGTGCGCCTACAAAGCACCCATTGCGACGTGCACGTGCACGTGCTCGGCCTCGGACTCGGAAGGTGCCCACGTAGGAATTTGAGTTTTAGCCTTAAAAGGCTAAGTCAAAACCCACTTGGGTGCACCATATGGTCCACCATAGAAAAGCACACTTGATTGTTCCTTTATGGTGGAGAGCACTTTATAAATAACTTTCAACTTCCTTATTTTTCCAATGTGGGATGACACTCCACATTTCCATTTTCAATGGCTATCTTTTGGCATTTAATTACTCATTCAATTCTTAATAGATTTGAAAAAGTAAATATACCAAATTAATCTACTCAAAATGTAGATTCCAAATATGCCATTTAATTCCATTAATTACAAAGTAATTATGGACTAATTAAGCCATTTATTCCAACAATCCCCCACATGAATGATGATTAATGCAAATGCAAAAAACTAAGTCCCGACGATCCATTATTGCATTAGGATAGGTAGTTGTTAGCTTTGAACCTTCCTTAGTGTAATGCCATCGAATTTACTCGTTGCTCGGTGAACATGATGTCTTGAACCGGTCAACTTTTGTGTAAACCTAGTCAACAACATACACACAATAATATATCTAAGTGTTATTTGATAATTGAAGCGGCCCCACTTCGGCCTTGGACCATCTATTGGATTTATAAGTGTTATTTGATAATTGAAGCGGCCCCACTTCTTCACTTATATAGGTGATCTCCTATAAGGAGTATCCTGCCATACTCCACCTAATAAGACTATAGGAATCATTAAAAGCTTTGAAGGCTTACCCTTTACCACAAACTGCAGGCTTTGCACTTGAGCAGCTATAGGAATGAATTTTAAAGTTTCAAGTGCTCAACTTGAACTTTCATAATTTAGTTGTCTCATTGAACCATGTTCTTGGGATCTCCATTCATCATGGTTGAGTTACCACTATGAAAGTTCTTTAGTGTGTGGATTTTAATCCCATTCCCCTTACTGCGTTATATAATTGATCACGGTTAATACCTTTAGTAAACGGATCCGCAATATTGTCCTTTGACTTTACATAGTCAATGCACATTATTCCTGTAGTGATCAATTGTCTAACGGTATTATGTCTTCGACGAATATATCGTGACTTACCGTTATACAAACTATTCTTTGCCCTCCCTATAGCAGCCATGTTGTCACAATGTATCATAACCGGAGGCAAAGGTTTTTCCCAACATGGAATATCTTCTAAGAAGTTTCTTATCCATTCGGCTTCTTCATCGGCTTTGTCTAAAGCAATAAATTCCGATTCCATTGTAGATCGGGCTATACATGTTTGCTTAGAAGATTTCCATGATATTTCTCCTCCACCAATGGTAAATACGAACCCACTTGTGGATTTAGAGTCTTTAGTGTCGGATATCCAATTGGCATCACAATATCCTTCCAAAATTGCGGGATATCTCGAATAGTGTATACTATGAGAGATTGTGTGTTTTAAGTATCTCAACACTCTTGTCAATGCGGTCCAATGATCCTTCCCGGGATTACTTGTAAACCGACTTAATTTACTAATCGAATATGCTATATCTGGCCTTGTACAATTTGACAAGTACATTAGGCTTCCAATAACTCTAGCATATTCTGTTTGTGATACGGGTTCTCCTCGATTTTTGGCTAAGTGTATACTTAGGTCAACGGGTGTTTTAGCCGGAGGCAGATCAAAAGCTTTGAATTTCTTAAGTACATTCTCAACATAGTGAGATTGTGATAAGACTATTCCCTCGGGTGTTCTAAGGATTTTAATTCCTAGAATCACGTCAGCTAATCTCATATATTTCATGTCAAAGTTTCTCTTTAACATCTCCTTGGTTTCTATGATTATTTTATTGTTGCTACCCATAATTAGCATATCATCAACGTAGAGACGAACAATGACAAAGTGCGCCTACAAAGCGCCCATTGCGACAAGTGCGACGTGCACGTGCTCGGCCTCGGCCTCGGCCTCGGACTCGCACCTTCCTCGTAGGAATTTGAGTTTTAGCCTTAAAAGGCTAAGTCAAAACCCACTTGGGTGCACCATATGGTCCACCATAGAGAAGCACATTTTTTTTTTTTGATGAAATTACATTATAAATAATACAAACCACACACACACACACCCCACCTAGTGGTTATTGTGGCCGAGAGTACTCGAACCTGTGACCTCTTGGACAACAGGCAACCACCCCAACCACTAGGCCATCCCAAGAGGACTAGAGAAGCACACTTGATTGTTCCTTTATGGTGGAGAGCACTTTATAAATAGCTTTCAACTTCCTTATTTTTCCAATGTGGGATGACACTCCACATTTCCATTTTCAATGGCTATCTTTTGGCATTTAATTACTCATTCAATTCTTAATAGATTTGAACAAGTAAATATACCAAATTAATCTACCCAAAATGTAGATTCCAAATATGCCATTTAATTCCATTAATTACAAAGTAATTATGGACTAATTAAGCCATTTATTCCAACAGATCCATGATTTTTAAATTGAGGGTGGGTGTGATAAATAATTAAATAATCATAAATACCAAAAATATTTAATGATAATAATAAATATACTCAAATATTATTTAATTTTGAAGCTTAGAGTTTGTTTTTAAGTTGAACTTATATTTTTCTTTAAGGTTATATTTTTAATTGGGGGTGCAAAACCTAAATCTCAAATAATTTAAATATAAATATTAATATTATTAATATTTTTTTTTTGGGATGCAGCTGCACCCCTATGTTGTAAGCTAGATCCGCCAGTGCAATTAAGACTCTATATCGTGCCTATCTTTATATCACATAAAGATGAAAAATATGCTATTGCATGTAGATGAGACATCTACATCACACAAAAGTGGCACGCATGTAAAATTGAATTCAAAACATTTTACAAAAGAGAATTTTTGAGTGCCTCAATTTTATCATTTGGACTAAGCTTGGTTAGCGCAGCATTGCTTTTCTAGTTTTTAATTTAGTTTACTTTATTTTCTTTATGAAGCAACTGCAATCAAAGTAATAGATAAGACACTACATATATCAACCAAATTAGGAGTCGAATCACATGTTACATTAAATCACCATAAAATTAGACAAAAACCTACATATCTTCGATAGAGCTTGAACCTATTTCAACGTCAATTTGTCCTCTTGAAACTCATCAATTACTACTTAAAAAAAAACCCTATTATAAATACACAAAATCTCCTGTACATCCTAGTGTACGGTACACCATGATCTTACCCGACCAGGATCCTGGCCCGAATCTAACCCAAGTGGACTATCCTATCCGAATGTCAAGTGTTAGTGTCATTTCGCTATAGTGTTAGTGTCATTTTACACGCAGTGTTAATGTCATTTCAATATAATGTTAGTGTCATTTTCAAAATAGTGCCATTTGTAAAATAAAATAGTGTTAGTGTTATTTTTGAAATAGTGTCATTTGTTAAACAATATAGTGTTAGTGTCATTCCAATATCGTGTTAGTGTTAGTGTGATTTCGTGTTAGTGTTAGTGTCATTTCAAGAAAAAATGGATCAGGATAGTCCAACTGGATCAGAATTCGAGTCGGGTGTCAGGATTCGAGTCGGATACAACTCGAGTGTATGGTACACCCGGGTGTACAGGAAACCACCGCTACAAAAAAACGCAAAATTACCGGCCAGATTTACCAACGGCCCACCGACGGCGGAGAAAGGCGACTCGTTCTTTTAAAAGACCGTCGAGAATACCGATGGCGAGGAAGCCGCCGGTGATGGTAAGTATAATATTAATTAAATAATTTACATAATTAAATTACCGACGACCAGCAGGCAGCCACGCCGCAGGTATACTGAAAGCGGGTCGCCGGAACCCCGAACCTAGGTGGCCCCCGATAATTACCGGCGGCAAGCCACGCCGCCGGTATACTTAAAGCGGGTCGCCGGAACTCCCAACCTAGCGGCGGAGCCGCCGCCGGTAATTTATTTATAATATTTACTAATCATTCTTGAATTGTGGAATCTAAACAAGATTCTTCACTAATCTAGATCAGAATATCTACTATTACTACTAATCACTCTTGAATTGTGGAATCTAAACAAGATTCTTCACTAATCTAGTTTGGAATCAAGAATGTTAAGTAGAATATCTACTAATCACTCTTGAATTGTGGAATCTAAACAATATTCTTCACTAATCTAGATTGAAATCAAGAATCTTAAATATATGTATAATTAAGACGAAAAATATATGTACTTAAAATAAAAAGGTCACCTAGATTGAATACAACCTATGCAATTGAATTCAAAATATATTACAAATACCAAATTAAAATACTTATGGTGTATAAACTAGATTGATAAAAAAAATTGTAATATTAAAAAATTAATAAATAAATATATTTTGGACATAAAAATAAGGAAGGAAACGAGACCGATCAGTAATTAATGACATTTCTTGGGTATCATCTCGACATATTCTAAGGTTATGAATGTATGATATTATATATTGAAATAGAGTTTAAATGAATTAATAGGTACTCCCTCCTTCCCACGAATCTTAACATGTTTGGTTTCGGCACGAGAATTAAGGAGTTGTAGAGTAGTGTTTTAAGTGTATAGGTAATAAAGTAGAAAAATTATAAAGTATGAGAGAGAATGTAATAAAGTGATAAAGTATGAGAGAAAATGTAATTAAGACCCCTTATTTTTGGACTAATTATTACTCCCTCCGTCCCATTAATCAAGTCTCCTTTCTTTTGGGCACGAGTATTTATGAGACTAAAATTAAAAGTTAAATTGTGTATTCAGGAAAATGTTAATTTAATTAAGGGTCTATCTCTGTAAATCACCACCGCACCACCGCGCCTGTAAATCGCCGCTGCAAACACCGCACCATCGACGGTAAATCACCACCGCACCTGTAAATCACTGCTGTAAACCACCGCACCACCGCGCTTGTAAATCCGCTGTAAACCACCTCACCACCGCACTACCGCGCCACCCAAAACCAAGCTCAGAAAACCCTAAATCACAATTAGACGATTTTCCCTAACCAAATCTGCAACCCCACGCCAACCAAAATCAGATGATTTTCCCTAAATCCCTGCAAATCCTTAAATTATTCGAGTAAATTTTCCCGCGGTGGAGGCGGTGGAAGGCGGCGCAGGATGGTGTTGGAGGCAGAGCAGGAGGATGGTGGACGCGGTGGAGGCGGCGCAGGAGGGCAGTGGAGGCGTTGGAGTCGGTGCAAGAGGACGGTGGTGGAGGCGCGAGGTGGTGGAAAGTGGAAGGATTGGAGGTGGTGAAAGAAGAAGAGGAGAGAGGGGGGATGATTCATTTCAGAGAGAAGAAAGAAGATGGAGAGTGGCAGATCGGGTGGGGTGGGTAGGTTTTAGGTTAATTTTTGTCTTTTATAGTATAGCTAATTAAGTTACTAATTCATCCCTAATTTTAGCTAAAAATGAAAGGAGACTAGTTACATGGGACGGCTCAAAAAGGAATACGAGACATGAATATTGGGATGGATGGAGTACCTTATTTGGAAATGTGTCAAGATTCGTGGAGCGGTCCAAAAAAGAATACATGTCAAGATTCGTGGGACGAAGGGAGTACTAGATATATCAATAATACGAGTATTCTATACTGGTGACCACTCGAAATGAACTTTAAGGTTAAACGTGCTTGACTTAGAGCACAACTAAGATGGGTGATCGACTGAGAAGTTCGTCTAACGTATGCAATACTATATAAATACGAAAATACTTGTGGGGTACAAATAAATAAATAAATAAAATAAAATAAATTACCAGCAATAGCGCCACCGCCGTCCGGTGGACAATTACCGGCGGCGGTAGTGCCGCCGCTAATTACCGGCGGCATGGCTTCGGCAGAACTCCAGCGATCAACGACGACTTTCAACGGCAGCGCCGCCACCGGTATTTACAGGCGACCATCATTTACCGTCGGTATACGAATCACCGATGAGGAAAATATCGGTGGCACCTCGTCATCGGTAATGTAGCCGGTGATTCTTATATCGGCGGAATTCCTATGTTTACCGGCGACACCTAGCCGTTGGTATTTGCCGATTTCTTTGTAGTGCACCTCTTATAAATATTGAGTCGAATAAAAATTACAAATGGTGGGGAAAAATTATAATTCATTAATTTTGTTCGTTTCTTTTGCAATTGTACTTTCACATGAATAAAAGCAACACATATCCCATAAAATCGATCACCATAACTTAGTTTCGAAAGACTTGAATTCAAATTAGGAGTAGGGAGTTATACTGCGAAATAAATACTCATAATAAATTTCCTAAATTAATGTGCCATGACTGTGAAGTAGACAAAATGGCCCACCACACCACGTTTTTCTGCGTGAGAATAAAACAACAATAACGACTAAGATGGTAAAATAAATTTCAAAAGCGATTTCACAATAGATTTTGTTGGAAAGAAAGTCGCAAAAAGCATACATATTTCTACATCAAGATGGCTGAGCAAAAATCTCGTCAAAGAATTTTTTCAAACAAAAAAAGTCATCCAAAAAATCTCCTAAATCCTATGTTCATAAAATATAATTAAGTCACTAGTAGAAAGTTGACGGTTTTAATTTAGATAATTTGCCTTATTAACGTATGCCATTTAAGTCGAGGGAATTAATCAAATATTAACTGCGTAGGGAATGGTTTAATTTGATAGAAAACTTAAGAAGAGACCTTCATCTTTTCAAAAAAAGAAGAGACCTTCAAACTCTACGAAATTTAAGACATCATTAATAGTGATCATTAAAAATAGACCTAACTTTGCATTAAGCCAATATTATTATTTTAATTAGCATATAAATAAATAAAACCATCAATATATATATATATATATATATATATATATATATATATATGCATGTATACAACATATTAGAAAAACAATATGTTTACTAACACAAGTTGACTCCTTACTTCGTGACTATCTTGAATTTAATTTTCTTAAAAAATATTACTCCTACTTATTTATTATAATCAATATTGGTAACATCACTAATACTGTATTTCAACCAAATCTCAAAATAGTTAGAAAATGTCCGACAACATGTATCATTGAATTGGATTTCGGATCTTAACCCTCTCGTCATAATATGAAAATGATAAATTAAACAAAAATTTCTTCATCCAGTCACACTAGCTTACGAAATTTGGTATTTTATCTTCTCAATTAATATCCGAAGTTGGCTTATTGTCTTTAAAATTGATAAATATTTTTTTTTTCACATATCAAGTCTAGAAAGTATTCTAATTTTTAGATTTTTATGTCTAAGTCATGATAGCATGTTTATATATTATGATAAATCAAATGTATGTAAAATACTAACACAAGGCGAGGTAGTGCTTGCGCCATCTGTATCTCAATGGGGAATTTTGGGGGGTCTCCCCTGATTTACTTTCTAATACCCGAATGACTTTAATTCCTACGAATTTATCAACCCAATAAATCAATTTACTAGTGAAAACATTATAATAATATACGATGTGTCGGTAGAAAAAAAAATGGAAAATACAATAGATAATTATAACTTTGGCTCATTATTTAAGCATTTAAGCGCTATTTCAAAAATGTCCCACCCTCATATTAATTATAAAATAATACTCATCGTTGCAATTCTTTTTGTTTGTGGCCCACAAAAAAATTTCACGATAGAAAATTAACATGTTTAACACCTCGCCCCATTCTCTAAAAAATTTCACGATAGACAATTAACATGCAATTCTTTTTGTTTGTCTGCAATTGAGTCCTAGGGTCCATCCGTCGTCGTTTCTGCTCCAAAAATCGACAAAGGTTGTCGTTTAACACCTCGCCTCTTTCTCTAAAAAACGTTGCCGCCTCTATGCCATCGCCGACGACATCTCTCTCTGCCTTGACGAACAGGACAACAACAATGGTTGTCGTGCCTCTGAATTCCGGCGATAAGCCATCTCCATCCCTCAGCCGATCGTTGACTTCTCACACTACTCGATAGAACTAGTTATGACAGTGGATCATGGACCCAGATTTTCGGATGCAGAAAATTTTTCTATGATCTGGACCTTGTAAAAAATGACCCGGTGGATTTGCACTGGATCTATATTATTCTTAAACTTTATAGATCTGAATATGGAGCAAAAGTCCTGAGACCTAGATCCAGCCCATGGACCTGTTATGTATAAAAAATATATAAGTTTTATTTTATTTGTATCTAACTCTACCCTAAAGATCTATGACTAATTTATACATCTCTTTTCATAAATAATACTATTAATGGTAATATTTACTTTTATCTTAATTTAAAGAGTTAAATGCATGTAATATCATGAACTTAAGGCGAATTCCAAATTTAGCACGACTTTTAAAAGTTTCAATTAATATGACCAACTTTGCTCCGTGTTCAATTTTAGCACCGTTTTTTTGACGTGGCTTGCCGGCACACGCTTCGATCCTACGTGTTCATTGACGTGGCTAGCCGGCACAAGTTCCCGGCCGGCGAGCAAACCATTACGTTTTGCTCACCGGATTTTGCCCCTCCTGCCTCTGCGAGCGCCTCTTCTTCTCCAACACCCTTTCATCTTCCCGCCGCCCCTCCTCCGCCGTTGCCGCCTGCATTTCTCTCATTCGATTCCGGCGACTGTAACGTTGCCGGTCAACTCTTCCCTCACTGAAAACCCTTCCCTCGCTGGCTCCAATTCCAAACAGTACAGGGGCCGCAACCAATCGGAGCCCTAACTCCCCAAACTCACCGCCTCTGCAAACCCTACCCCCAATTCAAGACAAGACACCGCCGCACAGAAACGCCGGAGGATGAACACCTCCGCCCTCACCTCCTCCACTACGCCGTTGTTGGAATAAATAGCTTATTTAATGCCATGATTACTTTGTAATTAATGGAATTAAATGATATTTTTGGAATCTACATGTTGAGTAATTAATGCCCAAAGATATCTATGGTTCGGACCACCTGTTTGACCAAACAATACACGTGGCGACGGTTAAGGACCGAAGAGACACGACGGTTCGGACCACCTGTTTGCCCAAACCTACGTGGTAGCGGTTGAGGACCGAAGAGACACAATGGTTCGGATCTGTTTGTCCAAACAGGGCATGTGGCGACGGTTCAAGACCGAAGAGACACGCCGGTTCGGACCTCCTGTTTGGCCAAACAGTCACGTCAGTTCAAGGAAACCCCTGGACTACTATAAATAGGGCCCTCCAGAATGAGATTAAATACACCAACGATTCAGATAATCAATTTGTCATATTAGTTTAGTTTACATACTCAGTCCCGAGTATCAAGCCGTTCGATCGGATAGCGAACTCCTAGTGCTAAGGACTCGTCTATCATCCCTAAACCGTTGTATCTTGGGGGCAATTACTGTAGATCCGCGAGCACAGAGCAGAAGTAATTTTGCCTTACGGAGAGAGAATTTATTCTCGCCTCGGTTCTGCATCTTTTCCATTTATCGCCATTCTATTTTCTACACTACCAAATAACAGTCGTCTCTACCTTCGCGTCGCCTCCTCCACCGCGCTGCCTCCACCTTCCCTCCCCAGAAAAACCCACCGGCAACCCCTACCCAACTCTTTTTCTTCTTTGATTTTTGGCGATGTCGGCGGAGGATTTTAATATCTAGATCTATGGGTTTTCTTAGATCTGCCACCTCTTTGGAGGAGACGAGACGAGCGCCGCCGCTAGACAACAACGGTCATTCGCCGCCAGACACTCTCGTCTTTCTTTCTACTGCTGGAGAACAAAATTATGACGTGTCCGTCGGAAGACACGTCATTGCCACATGGTTCTGCCGGAAAACAAATCGGTGCTAAAATTGAACACGGAGCGGAGCAAAGTTGGTCATATTAATTGGAACTTTTAAAAGTCGTGCTAAATTTGGAATTCGCCTTAAGTTCATGATATTACATGCATTTAACCCTAATTTAAATTTCAATTATTATTATTATTAGTATTATTATTATTATTATTATTATTATTATTATTATTATTATTATTATTATTATTATTATTATTATTGTTGTTGTTGTTGTTGTTGTTGTTGTTGTTGTTGTTGTTGTTGTTGTTGTTATATCTTTTATTTGTATTGATAATACATTTACTACTAAAAGTGGATACAAAAAGCTGGGACGGAGGGAGTATTATTTTTCTTTTTTCAATGTAAAATAGAAGACATATTGTTCCACTATTACTTAGTATTAGGTAATTTTTTTTAACAATGACTACCTCATCTAAAACATGCCGCGCGTATTGACAAGTTGAATACTTGTCGGAACACGTCAATTTTCGTCGTTGGGATTTTTTTGCGGATCGCAAACAAGAAAAAATTGCAACGATGGGTATTATTTTGTAATTAATTTTAGGCTGAGACATTTTTTAAAACATGCTTAAACGATGGGTCAAAATATTATATTTACCAAAAAACTACCCACACAAAGGTGGGAAAACTACTCGCACACAGGCGTGTTTGAACGACCTTTCACAAAGAAAATTTTTTTGATGCTTTAATTTTACCATTTGAGCTAGGCCTTATCGGCAAATAAAATACATTTTGATTTTTGAGCCGAGGAGAAAACATAACTGAGAGAAGTCCTTTCATAATAATAAAAAATAAAAAATAAACAAACAAAAAAACAGATTTTTATGAACACTAGACCGGAAAATAGATTATATATTAATTAAACAAATGTAAACTAACTATCCTTTTCCTCCTTTTTTTTTTCTTCTCCAGAAAACCATCACTTGAATAGTATGAAACAGAAACACCCCACCACCCCATAAAAATTAGATAAATAAATAAATAAACGAGAGAGAGAGAGAGAGAGAGGGGTAGTAGTATTATTTAGTTGTGTTGAATTGTATAGATAGAAAAATGTACAATCCCACGTTCAAAGATTAGTTTTCCCACTATTCTTTATTCTTTCTAATCTGTATTGCTTGCCTTGCAGTTCAATTCCAAGCTGGAAATATATTGCAACAAAATCTTTGGTAGAAATCTGGTCAGATCTTGCCTTCTGCTCTTCTTCATTTTGCTTCATTACAAATTAAGCTCCTCTTTCTTTCCTTCCCATTTTATCTCCTTCCTCACCTCACACAACCAAAAAAGAGAAAAAACATTATATTACAAATCAAAGAAAAAGAACTAAACTTGAAAAAGAAAAATCCTTCTTCTTCCTCAAACTGCTGCAATTTCTGTGAATTTTGGGAGTTGAGGAAATGGCCATAGCAGCAGCAGATGATCAGTTTCATGTTCTTGCTGTTGATGACAGCTTGATTGACAGAAAGCTGATTGAGAGGCTTCTCAAGACATCCTCTTTCCAAGGTGTGTGTTTTGTGTTTTGAGGTTTCTTGGTTTTTTTCTTTAAGAATTTGATTGGTGGGCTGTGGTTTTCTTTGGTTATTTTTGTCTGAAAGTTAAAAAGATGTGATTTTGACTGTGTGCATTTGGTTGTGGCAGTCACCACAGTTGATTCTGGTAGCAAAGCTTTGGAATTTCTTGGTTGGCATGAAACTGAGAGAAACATGTTCAATGAAACCTCCATTTCTCCCAAGAATCATCAGGTATAGATATTGCTGTACCCCCACCCCACCCCTATATCTGTTACCTAGTCCACCTGTCTGAAAATCCTATATTCTTTTTCTTTTTCAGGAAGTGGAAGTGAATCTTGTTATTACAGACTATTGTATGCCTGGTATGACAGGTTATGATTTGCTGAAGAAAATAAAGGTGGTGATTTTCTTTTTCCTTTTCTTTTTGAAGCTTTTTTATTTTTATTTTTTGGGTTTTCTGATACTAGCTAGGAGCAATTTATCAATCAATAGATATTCCATTTCTGGAAAAACATGCCCCTCGCAGAATAACATGGTTTTTGACAAAAGATTTGATGTTTCTTGAAAAGTCCTCTCCTTTTTATTGCCACTCAATTCAAATGAATATGAATCTTGTCCAAAATCTTGCAAAGCCCTCTGAAATTCATGTAATGATTCCTGTTTTTGCTTCAATTTGGTTTCTTCCCATCTGCTCTAAAAGCTAGTTTCATAATCATGTTTCGACTATATCAACGCAAGTCACATGTAGCTTATACACTATTTGGATCAAAATTCATCTTCATCAATTATTTCTCCACCTTATCTTATAACTGAATCAGCATTATTAACAATTTTGGGCTGCCTTCAAATTGACAGGAATCTGCAATTTTGAGAGATATACCAGTAGTCATCATGTCCTCTGAAAATGTCCCTTCAAGAATAACCAGGTAATTTTATTTTTTAATGAAAACAAAAGTAACAAATGTGTTAAAAATATATATGAAATATTATAAATTCATCGTAAAAATAATGAATTCAAAAAACTAATTTATTTATTAATTATTTAACAAATCAAATTTGATAATCTTTTTTACTTTACACACGTCTCTCAATCATTATTATAATTCATACCCTTCAAATTATAATACATTTTTTATGGACAGTTAAAATAATAATAATGGGATTTGTTATTTTTTTTTGGGTTACAGATGTTTAGAAGAAGGAGCAGAGGAATTTTTCCTAAAGCCGATGAAATTATCAGATGTGAATAAACTGCGGCCTCATATGATGAGAAGCAAATCAAAGAATGAAAATGAAAAACAGGAAAAGCAAGAAAATGAGGAGATTATTAGTAGAGGAGAAGCAGATTCGGACATGCAGACAGCACAATCTTTGCAACAGCAGACATCGCAAGCCAACAACAACAACAGCGTCGACAACAACAAGAGGAAATCTATTGATGAAGGGCTTTCACCAGACAGAACTAGGCCCAGATACAGTGATCTTACTGTGATGTCCAATTAATCTTTTTTTTTTTTTCATATTTCGATAATCGTGGTATAGGCGGCTCGGCTCGACTACAAAATGTTAGTGAAGTTAGAATCAATAATCATGAGATTGTCAATTCCTTAGGTTAATCTTTGACATATAAGTTTGTTTCTTTAATGAAGAGATATATGTACAGTACAGGGCTAAAGACAAACTGTGTAAGAGTCTTACTAGGGAAAACTTTGGACCCAAATTTGTATTTATTGATTTTGGACCCAATTTGATTTTACTAATTGGGAGTTAGCTAGATGATGAATATCAAGAAAATCTGTGAAGAAAAATTCGCAGTAAACCACTAACTATAAATAATTGCGTTTCATATGTGTAGACCGTGTTATTTACTTATGTTTTTTGAAAAGGATGTGAATTACTTATGTTTAATATAAAAGTTGGCATAAGATATGCGTTTCATATGTGCACAGTGCATTAATGCCTTAATTAACACAAGAGGCAAATTACAAAAAAGAAAAAAAAAAGAAAAAAAGAAAAAACAGGAGGCAAATTAGATTTATCCAAATAAAATAAAGAGTTTATGTTATTATGGAAATTCTTTTCCTACCCAATTGATTGCTTGTTAATTTGTGACCTATCAAATTTGAGCATGTATAATGTATGAATTGATGAATTTGTAATAAATTTATAATACTATTGGTACTCACTAACTTGTGTAATACATGTAATGTACTTGATAATTTCGTATTGTAACTCTTTGACCCAAATTACTCTTTAACGTTGAGCCCAAATTATGTTTTCGGTTGAGTTTATTTACCAATGATGTGAGATATAAGGGTGGATATAAATATAATCATAAACCATTTTTTTTAGTATACGAATCTTAGTTTTGTGCAACCTAATATGCAGCCAGCTTTAGTGCCAATCAAGATTAGTTGTATCAGGAATGGTAAGGTATAGTTGCACGTGGGGAATTTTCTTTTATTATTATTATTATTATTATTATTATTATTATTATTATTATTATTATTATTATTATTATTATTATTATTATTATTATTATTATTATTATTATTATTATTGTTGTTGTTGTTGTTATTGCATTTAGTCATTTAGATTGTATTCTTTATTTTCCTCATTTATATATGCAAAAATCTAATTTCATCTAATTAATTTTGTTTCTAAATATAAAAATATAATAATGTTTGTTCATTTGTAAAATCCTAGATCTACCCTTTCTGATTTCCATTGAAGTAAAGTTACAAATCCTTTTCCCCTAAAAAAATTACACTTTCTCCTCCAATCATTATATAATATATAATACGATTAGAGATTCATGACTCTGCTTATTTCACTCTCCTACGTGGCTTCATGAGAATTTTTATTTTTATTTATCTGTAATTTTAGAGCTCTTGATAATATACATCTATGTGACTTCATTGTTCCTTATTTTATTTTTATATCAAAAACATAAAATTCCTATCATAAACACCCCACTACTTGCTCTCTTCGCCGCCAATGCTTCCCCACCACATCTCTTCGCCGTTGTCCGTCTCGGAGACCCTGTCCCACCACCCCAACCAACATTGCACGAAATCATTTTCTCCCATCACTACATTTTCTCCAACTCTTTTAGGTTCTTCCACGACGTCGCCGCCACAACCCACCGACGCCTCCTCCGCCGTATCGGTGGTTTTCCGAACCTCGTCCTTCATGTGGAATTCTGATGAAATTCAATCCTTATAGTTGATGCACTGTGTTGTTCAGGTTTGCACCCCACACCGAAGCACTTCCCTTACCTAAAATCTAATCTAGAGATTCCGCCGGTTCCACCACCATGCATCCGACTTTAGAATGCTTCGCGGTTAATTTCAAGGGTGGGAATTTTAAGTACCCACTCATATAATATATCTTACAAAATTGCCCAAAGCACAATTGATGTTGATAGGTTTGCATGGTTTTTTTTGTAAAAGTTCTTACATTTTTCTTACACATGGTACAATTGTGTGAGAAAATGTGTAAGATAGGTAGTTAAAAAATGTACAAAATCTGATAAATGTGTATTTATTGTAAAGTCACGTCACTTTGTAACCCTAAAATGCCTTAAGTGTGAAAAAATGAGGGCACGTTTGTGTATTATTAAACATTTATACGAAGGCAAAAAAATTCATATTTATGTATATTGTGAACAAAAAAAAAAAATTCTAAAGCCAAGGGACAAACAAGCCACCGAGAAACCCTAGCCGCCTGCACAAGCCGCGCGGTTTTCCCGCATGGCTTGTGCAGGCGGCTAGGGTTTCTCGACGGCTTGTTTATCCTTTGGCTTCAGAACTTTTTTTGTTCACAATATACATAAATATAATTTTTTTTTGCCTGCGTATTAATGTTTTAAAACACACAAACGTGCCCTAGAAACCCTATTTTTTTTTACTTTTTTTATTTTGTTACACATTTGACAATAAAAATATATACTTCCAAATGTTGAGGACCGAAAATCATTGTAATGTATTAACTTTTGAATTTAATTATGTAACACTATATCAATCCCCATTTTGATTTATTTTCAGCTATTGTAATGTATTAACTTGGTTGTCACTAACACCTAATGCATATATCTATAATAAATGAGGAATAAATAACAATAAGTTTGGAAGGATCTCACGCCTTCTTAGGAAAACCAAAATCACGCCTAAGATATGTAAGGAATCTAACGGCTTTCGCAGCCAAAATTGTGGCTAGTTTGACCAAAATTAAAGTGCCTCTCGCTGCCTTCACGGGTTCCTAGTAGTTTTAAGACTTAAGTGGGTTGGAAAATAGAAAAGTTAGGGCCCACTACACTATTATTTAGGTTAAATTATAGTGATAGGAAACGGCTACAATCACATTCTCAAAAAAATTGAAACCGAAAAATTGCTTAGTTGCGCCGGTAAACTATTGCTTGGAGACTATTGTTTGGAGACTTAGAAGATTTAGCGCGCCGGTAAACAAAGTTGCAACCACCGACAAGGTAAATAAGAACCATACTATATAGAAACTTCCATTACCGAATTGTCTATGTGTTTATCCGACTTTTTAATCAATTCTCCAAACTATGTAGAAACTTTTAGAGGTTAGAGGAACCCAAAGTAGCGAGTAAGAACACAACCATTCATGGCTATGGCTTCTTTTTCAAACCAAGTAAGTATTCTACCTTTTAATATCGTGATATTATTTGTTAAATTTTGGGTTGGATTTAAATGGTAGTTTGAGTAGTTGAAGATTATATTTCGAAAGTAATGCTTGTATCTTTCGTGAGTTTTGAAATGAATAGTTTAGATTTTTTTTTCGAGGCGAAATTGTTTAGATAATTGAAGCATGTTAAATTGTTTAAATTGTATATTTTGTGACTTTTGAAGCATGTTATTTGTTGATTTTGTGTCGTAGATTTGTGGTGTTTTGTGTTAAGGATTTCTTTTGGTGGGAAAACAAATTTAGAATGGAATAATTGTGTTTGGTTAAGTAAATAAACAAATGGTGCAAAATTCGAGTTTTTTTAAATGACTTTACGAAAGCATAATTTATTCGAGAAATGGAATAAGTTAGTTGGGATTTCGTGTAGGATTACTGTATTACGCATAAAATAATAACGTTGTTTAGGTTTTTCAGAATTATAAAATTGAATAAATATTACTTAAATTTAATCAATCGAATTTAACCAACTAGCCGCCGAACTTTATTTTTTTAGAGCACGAGCCGCGGACCGTGGAAAACCGGCGGCTAGTGCTCTAAAAAAATAAATTTCGGCGACTTGTTGTTTATTTAAGATTTTTTATATTTTTTAATTACTTTTCGCGTGCTTTATGATTTAATAATGCATTATTTGGTTATTATTTTATGTTTTTCAGAATTCATAACATTGAATAAATATTTTTAAGCTATTAGACTTTGAAAAAAAAATTGTATTGTTATGGTCATGCATAAAATAGTGGGAGAATACTGGAAAGGTCACTTGCCGCCCAAAATTATTCATCTCACGCCAGTAGCCGTCGACGAGCCATTGTCGACAGTTAGTTGTGAGAGAAGCTTAATTTTTCGCGGTTAGTTTGGTTTTCGGAATTGCCCTATTTTTGAAATTGGAATAAGAGATTATCCCTTATTGGAGACCCGAGATGATCAATGTTAAGTCTCAGATTAGTACGTACTACAAGACCAAGTATCTAAAGACAGTAGCGCGGAAACTAAATGACAATGGGGGTGATGTGCTGGAGAACACATTCCGATAGGGGTGCTTTGGTATGTTGTTGGATTGGGCACCGGGCCCCAAGTGCAACACGACATTGCACCATATTGTCTCTCGTCATATTAAGATGAGAGGCGACAACAAAGAGGATGAGAACATCTAGTTCTACATCAATGAGAGGAGGATTTGCTTTTCACCGAGAGATTTTGCCCTCGTCAAAGGATTGTCGTTCGGGGCGTCGTCTTTTGATCCTAAGGCAGAGCACGATCTGAGGAGAGCACAGACCTTCAGACGATTTTGCGGCGGTCAGCATATGTCAGTCGAGGCGTTGAGCGATAGATTTATGGCCCAGCAGGTTGATGAACCCGACGGCGGGATATACCTTCGTGTGGCCCACTTGTTGGTGCTACACGCATTCGTTTTGGGAGTGGACTTGCCACGACCCGTGGAGCCCTGGACTTGGGCTTTAGTGGATGACTTGCAGGCGTTTTCCACATTTCCTTGGGGAGCGTACGCGTATAGAGCCCTGAATTACTGGATGAAGAATATTCCTGCAGGCATGAAGTACCACTTCTACGGTCCTTCTTGGGCCCTGTTTGTTTGGGCTCTTGAGGTTATCCCCAACTTGGGCAGAGCCGTGGCCATATGTAATGCGGGGAGATACCCTAGATGCAAGAAGTGGACATTCTTGAAGACCAACAGAGAAGAGTTACAACCCTTATTTGATATAGAGGTAATAATTTATGTGTTTATTTGTTAATCATATTGTAATTTATGAATATTTTACGTGGAGAGATTTACGAGATGAGGCCCGATGAGTATGAGGTCATGATGCTTTACTGGCTATCAGTGGCAGGCGGCGATGATTTAGGCATCCCAGGCACACTCGGCAGTGCTACAGTGGTGGGGACCAGAGCGAAGTTTCTATTCAGCCTGAGGCACGACGTCGCAGTTCGAGGCGAGATACTGGAAAGCGCCCGAGAGCACATGAGGTGGAGTCCTCATCGAGCAGTAGCCATCAGGATCAGAATGGCTGGCGATCGCCTCGTGACTTCCAGTCGGAGGTCTCACAGGGACTCGAGGCCCAGACATGAGGGAGAGAGTAGCACTGCTGCGCCTTCACAGTGGAGCGAGCAGGGTTGGCAGCGCATGTAGACCATGATGCGTGCGAGTGAGGAGAGCATATTCTCGAGGGTGAAGAATTGGTTGGAGGAGAAGATAGACTCTATGCATTGTTGATGCTAGCGTAGCATTGGTGTTCATGTGCCCAGACCTCCACCACGATCTCACTCAGAGAGGAGACTCAAGCCCGAGCTAGATCTAGTGACGCATGCATCATCGGAGGCCCCATCGCGTCATCAGTCCCCTGCATATGACTCCCCTGCCCGGGAGGCGGGACATATTACCATTGATGATGTGCACACCCCACATAGGCAGTATGATGCTTTTGGTGGCCCAACTTATTTTGGGGATGTCCATACTCCATACATGGGCAGCCAACAGCGACAGTTGACGCCATGGGTGAGTCGAGTTCTTATGCAGGTCCACGCTACTCGTATTATGAGCAGGGCACCAGCTCAGCATACCCGACTGCGCAGACTCGTCATTCGGTGCCAAATCTGAGAGATGCCGGATATTCGTCGGCAGAAATCCACCAGTATTGGCAGAACATGGGATAGGTAAGTTGTCTTTGCATTAATTAACTTGTCATTTAACTTCTGTTTGTATTGTTTAACTTGTGATTTTTAAATTAAAATATAGGGAGTTTTTGAGAGACTACCTGTCGTTCCCCTCAGTATTTGTCCACCAGAGGTTGCACCACCGCGTAAAATCCACCGTGAACGGTAGCCTTCGGCTGCACTTCGTTCACCATACGTTCACCGCACCGAGCTCAACCTGTCGAGCAGCAGTATGTTGACGCATTTGATCGTATGTTGAATGCAGGCCGCCGACGCTACAGGGAGGTGATGGTGGCAGAGAGTGAACACAGACTCCCGTTTAAGTTTTGGTCCGAGATACAAAACCCGAAGATTGACCTCACGACCGAGTTTGGTTATTTTCTGAAGCAGTTCTTACATTTAATCATGTTTTTTTTTACTAAATACTAATATTAAAATATGTGCAGGTTGTTGATATGTACATGATGACGTTGAGACATAGGTTGATCGCGCGAGCTGACTTACTGGATGGGGTTGATCAGAGGACCACTGTCATATTGGATATGGAATTCTTCATAAGCATTAAAATATTATGCGCTTATAATCAAATATTCTATTAATACAATTTTTTTTACAACAGAAATATTTGGAAAAAGAATTCAAGATGCTGATGGAGGCTGCTTACTCAATGTTCCCCTCGAAGAAAGAAGCACATCTTCTGCGCACCGACGTTCCTTATCGTAACTGGTGCCCGCATCCCAACCACATGTATGAAGTGTATGGCAAGGACACCTTATCGACTCAGAATGATTAGATGCATGCCACACAGGTACTCATATATGGCTACATTATAAATGTTTTAGAAGCTGTTGTTCAATGGAGTGTTCACCAATTGTATTTACGTGTGCAGGTCATTATGCCTATAGTTGTAGGCAAGCGTTACATTACCTATAGAGTGGATATGCTCTCGGGTAACTGTAACGTCTTTGATTCTCAGTGGTTCAAGACGTTGGCACAGCCGCGCATGACCCAGCTGATCGATCTGAAGCCACTGGAATGTCTTTTTAGTAGGCTGCTTGAGGTGCCTGTCTGGTATACTAGGACACAGATTGTTCAGAATCCGGTAGAGAACATCCCCTGGAGTAAATTGAACGACCGCTACACCCAGATAGATGAGGTATTTCACCAGTCGGACCAGTGCAGCTTTGGTGTCTATGCGTGCATGTTTGTGGAGCGTTTGATCTCAGGGTCGCCGAGCATTACGTGGGGAGATCATCACGCCCTTGACTATAGGCGCAAGATAGGCAGTAGCATCTTCGAGTTTTGCATACTCTCGGAGGATTGATTATGTAGTTTTGACATTTTTATGATTATTTTATCAAAAAACAACAATTATGACATTATATTTGAATATCTGTAATTCTATATTTCAATTTGTTATCGATTGCATCCTACATAAATCTGGAAAATAAGCTCAAACCAACAAGCCTCTGAAAAATAAAGTCAACGACTAGTGTCGCCGGAAAATTATTTTTCAGAGGCTTGTTGGTTTTTTGTAGGGGTGGCACGGTACGGTATACCTTATTAAATCGACCATACCTTATACCTTACCTTTACCTCCGGTATGGAGAAAATTCATACCTTTACCTTACCTTCACCTACGGTATACCTTAGTTCGGTATACCTTAAGTACGGTATGGAGAATATACAAAACCTTTACCGTACCTTTATTTCGGTATACCTTACCGAATTTCGGTATACCGTACTTTCACGGTATACCGCACTTTAACGGTATACCAAAATAATCGGTATTATCAAAATCGAAAAAATTCAATTGGTATACCGTACTTTATATTCGCATACTTGTATGCATTCATGTAATATATAATAAATTATATAAATGTTATAAGTTACATATAATTTATATGTTAGAAGTAATATTATTTATAATATAATACTAATATTATAAATATGCTATTATATATGTAACTATTATAAGTTAGATGTATAATTTATTGTAAAACAATAATTTTAGTTATATATTATAACTATACTATAATATCAAAATAAATAATTTTATTTTATTGTATAACTTATACTATATAGTAATATATTTTATTTGTTTTTGTATCATTTGATGATATTTATAAATTTATAAGTTATATAGTATATACTATATACTATATAGATGTTATAAATTATATGAGATTTATAAGTTAGATGTAATCTAAGTTATACTATAATATCAATATTAATTATAGCTATGCTATTATATACATAGATGTTACACGTCAGATGTATAATTTATTGTAGAACAATAATCTTAGTTATATAATATAGAATATTATATTATAACTGTACAATAATCTTAGTTATATAATATATAATATTATATTATAACTGTGTTATGATATCAATATAAATAATTCAGTTATATTAAATTATATAACTTACATACTACTCCATATTATATTTTATTCACTTTTGTATCATTTGATGATATTTATATTCGCATACTTGTATGCATTCATGTAATATATAGTAAATTATATAGATGTTATAAGTTACATATAATTTATATGTTAGACGTAATATTATTTATAATATAATACTAATATTATAACTATGCTATTATATATGTAACTATTATAAGTTAGATGTATAATCTATTGTAAAACAATAATTTTAGTTATATATTATAACTATACTATAATATCAAAATAAATAATTTTATTTTATTGTATGACTTATACTATATACTATATTTTATTTATTTTTGTATCATTTGATGATATTTATAAATTCATGTACAATTGTATATAGTCACATAATATAGATTATATACATCATTTTATAAAATTTATAAATATTTTTAAAAATATAGACATAAAAATAAATATTATATATTTTCAAACTATAGATTTTGATACGATATATACCGCGATTTTCGGTATACCAATATATACGGACAATTGCGGTATATCATAATAAGGTATTGTACCTTATTACCGGTATATACGGAATATTAAGGTATACCAGAATAAGGTATGATACCGCATCACCGGTATATGCAGTAATACGGTATCATACCGTATTCTGGTATATACCTTTAATACGGTATTTATTGATTTTTTCGGTATATACCGCGGTATCGGTATACACCGGTATACCCCGGTATTTGGAAAATCCATGCCTTTACCTTACCGTAAATATTCGGTGCGGTATCATACCTTACCAAAAAAACCGGTATACCTTAAATTCGGTATTTTGCGGTAATTTACGGTACGGTATGGCCGGTATACCAAGTTTTCGGTATATTTTTCCAGCCCTAGTTTTTTGAGCTTATTTTCCAGTTTTATGCATGACCAAAGTATCTTAAGTTATGTTATGCCGTGTACTCAATTTTTGTGGTAAACATTGTTCGTTTGTCCAACTTCTCATTCATAATTACCATTCATAGTTGTCATGACATGTCAATTGTGGTAATTACTATAGACATCTGATTTTTGTTTAAAATTTGCAAAATCTGAGAATGTAATAGCTTCTAAAACATAAAAAAAAATGCCAAAACTTCAACTAGCCTCCCAAAAATGTGGGTCTGCGATCACTAGCCGCCCCTAAAATGGTCAATGACTAGTACTCACGAAACGTAATTTTTGGGAGGCTAGTTGAAGTTTTGGCATTTTTATGATGTTTTACATATGTTGCAATTGATATCTAAAAGAAAAACATTTATGCTTATCCTTCATGAACACATCAATTAATCCAATAAGTGTGAATATCTGTAATGTTATTTTTCACTTGGGTATCAATTGCATCATATATAAAACATGAAATTAATCTGAATTAACCAACTAGCCTCCCAAAAATGAAGGTCCTTAGGCATGGCTAGTGACTCTGGGCCTTCATTTTTGGGAGGCTTGTTTGTCCTTTCAGCTTATCTTCATGTTTTACACATATTCAAGGTATCATAAGTTATTTGATATCCAAATGAATAATATTTATCGTAGCTAGATAAATGATGAAGTAAGAAATAACACCCAATAATAAAATAATAAACGAGACACGAATGTACGTGGTTCGGTCATTAAGACCTACATCCACGGGAGGTTCTTCGTCATTTTTACTATACTTTGAAAGAGTTAAATTTTACAAGTGAAGAATGAATGATATATGATAGCCCCTAACTCACTACTAAGCCCCTATTTATAAGCATGGAAATAAACCTTAGGGCCTCAAGCCCATTCACTAAGATAATTGGGCTTAAGCCCCTTTAATACATGGACCTTGGTCTGAGTCGCCTGTGCTGGCTTGACTGTACTGAAAGCTCTGTTATTTCTTTTATTATCCCAATTCTTCAATTAAACCTGCGCTAGTTAACTTTATGATAATAATAATCATAAGCATAAATAGAAATGTTCTCGTTATACAGTGCACAACGCTGATATGCATATTTCACTCCTCATCAGCTATTCTCTCCCCAGTCCGGTTGAATCAGGTTTTCTTCGTGTTCAACTGGTGAAGTGTAGAGTCAGCGTTGTGCTGCTCTCCCAAGTAAAGTCCAAGTATCTCAGCCCTGCAGCCCTGTAACTTATTCAAGATTAAGTATTACGAGTTTGCCAAATAATTAAAGACAAAAAATTCCAGCCCTGCCAATTGTCAGCACAAAAATATTTCAACCCTGCCAATATACTTAGAATAACAACAAAAATAATAAGAATAAAGAAACTCCCTTGCGAACGCCCTTATTAAGTTGCTATTTGATTGTTATCATCGTGTCTACGGCCAACGACTCCCTTTGTTTTTGAGTTTTCCTTCTAATGGCTTGCGGCTGAGGCAGCTTTTAAAACTTAATGCCCGCGTTAATCCAGCATTGGGATCTGGACTTAGGCAACTTCTCAAGCTTAGTGTTCTTAATGCCTGTGCTAAAGCAGCTCTGGGAGCTCACACTTAGGCGGCTTCTAAATCATAAGTGCTCGCGCTACTACCAGCATTGGGATCCGGTGTAGGTAACTGCCCGCACTAAGCCAGCTCTGGGAGCTCGAACTTAGGCAACATCTAAAAATTTAACCCTCTTGATGCCCGCGCTAAGGCAGCTCTGGGAGCTCGTGCTTAGGCGACTTCCAGGTAGCATTGGGATCCGGTGTAGGCAGCTGCCCGCGCTAAGCCAGCTCTGGGAGCTCAAACTTAGGCGACATCTAAAAATTTAACCCTCCTGATACCCGCACTAAGGCAGCTCTGGGAGCTCGCGCTTAGGCGAGTTTTAAGTCCTAAGTGCTCGCGCTACTACCAGCATTGGGATCCGGTGTAGGCAACTGCCCGCGCTAAGCCAGCTCTGGGAGCTCGAACTTAGGCGACATCTAAAAATTTAACCCCATTTCTTTAGATTTTGAATTTTTTATCCCTAAAAAATAGGATATAAGAGGTGACGGGGGTATACACCTCCAGTGTCGTGCGCGTACTTTAGAAGTCAAACATGATTGTAATACAGCCCTGTAACCTGTAGGGAATAAAAGAAGGCCAGAGACAGAAGTATTATCCCAAAACCAAGAATCTCATTTCGTTTGACTTAGCATTTCATTAAACCGTTCCCTTTTCTAGGGAGATGTGAACTCTTGCCAAGAATATATCATAAATATGCAAGAAAAAATATGTCACAAAATAAGAGAGTTCAACCCGTGTTTCAAATCCCAACACCCATGCAGGGGTTGTGCAGCTTCCAAGATAGTATTGTAATTCATAAGTCCCATCAAGATCAGACAAATCATGACATTGCCCAAATGTCAAGGTATAATATCCACGTATTTCAATCAGCAAGTGAATTAGCAGAGCTTATTAAATTTCATCCCATTCTACACATGTATAATTCTTAAAGTAGCACAATCCCACATAAATTAATCGCACCAATAGGTATCATTCTCAAGGTATAATAACACAACCTCGATCATTAATCAGGAAATTACAAATAGCAATTCATGTCCCTCGTTTCTTTGTAACCTGTGTCCCATCAATAATCCCGAGTATAATATAAATCCTAATTAGTGATGTTCTAATCAGTAGCTGTTGGGAACTGATAAACATGCATTTTTACCTCTTGGTGTGTCATATTTGATGTTTAGTTATGAGGATTTTGTGTGTTTGATGGTTTATTTGAGCTTATATTAGTTTATGGTCAAGAACTTGTTACTTGCTCGTTGTTTGAACAAATTTTCAGAAATAATGAAGCAGAATTTGGAAGAATTAGATGAAATACAAGTTGTATATTGTCTCGAGAAGAGTTCGTGAGCGCAAACGGTTCGTAAATTGGAGTTCGGACGAGGGAGAACGAGCCAAAACAAAATCACTGCGCAAGGCCGCGCGAGGTCGCGCGGTCCAGGCGCGCGCCCGCGCGACCCGGCCGCGCGAGACGCCATTTTTCCGCCCAAAATTCGTTTTTTTTTAGTGATTTTGGGTATTTTTGAGAGCTACAAGACCTAGGGCATATAAATACTCCCCAAGAACTTATTCTCTGCAGCTTTTATCACATTATCATATTTTACTTTTCCTGAGAGCTGAGAGAGACGGAGAACGGAGCCAGAGCAAGAACTGAAGATTCTCGATTCTACTACGGTTTCATTGTTGAATGTTTTATAGTTTTATTGAGATATTGATTTTTAGTCATATGTCTATGTGTGGCTGAAATCCCTTTTTCCCAAGGTTTAGGGAGTAGACATGATTTGAATTTCTGACTGTTTGATTCAATTAATTGAGATTGTTATTCCTTTTTATGTTCTTGTTATAATTGTTTGCTTTATTGATTGGCCACCAATTTAGCATAATCATAGGTTTTAATTTGATATCGGGAGATGATAATTTTTACCTGAACTAAGAACATAGAACACATATATTTAATTCTAAAGGGAATTGATATTTGTGAGGGCGTTAATCCTATGAGCTTTTAGGAGTTGCATGTTAGAAGTGCGATCCGGGGACGGTAGCCTTGCATGTAATCAACGGTTTGTATGCCACGGGAGTGGGTATAGACTAGTTTTGAGATTGCCTTAGGAGATTATCTTGATAATTGAATTGAACATGTTAGATAGGAGAGTCTGTTGAAACCTCTGCTTTGGGAAATCTTCTCTTATCTGTTTCTCTATTTCGCAGCTTGATTTATTTTGTTCCCTGTTCTTTATTTATTTATTTAGTTTTAAAAACAAAACTCTTAATTTCTTTTGTCCAGATAGAGTAAAATAATTTAGGATAAGAATTGGTTAATTCAGTCTCTGTGGAATACGACCTTGCTTGCTACTGTACATAATTGCACCCGTACACTTGCGGCGTGTCAAATAAAATAGCGAACAGGAACTTAATGAAATATCATAATCCTAGTTTTGATGATACCAAAATCAATAGGTTTCACTTGTAATAGACTAGAACTGTTCAAACTCAAGTGTTAGAGTTCTTTTTCTAGTTTAGTTGCTGTTCTGAAAACTGAAGATTGAAGCCGAAGGACTGAAGACTGAAGACTGAAGATGCCGACTGATGTAACGATTATGGCAGAGTCAAATACTGATATTTGACTAACCAGTCCAAGAATCAGTTATGACTAATTACTTAATGCGAGCCACGTGGATTCAGCGGACTGATACTAAAGTCAAGAATCAGTTAAATATTCTTTCTCGGACTAATCCTCTAAAGTTTAAAGGAAGCCACGCACTCCAGAAGTACAACCGTATTAAATGCAGAGATCTCAGGATCGTCCTTTCTCTGCAGAGGCCATTCCTTTTGGTGATTATCTTTTCAGAGATGTCCTATCTCCTGCTTCTCAAAGTAGCTGTTCTCACCAAACAAAGGAACCTCGAAGATTGAAGCCTTAGCCCAAGTTCAAATTAGTCTCTAACGGAAGAATTCTTGAAGAACATTTCAGCCAACGAATCTATTCAAGACGTCTCCTATAAATAGAGCTCGAGGATGACTTCAATCTTCACCGATTCAACTACATAAGCTGAAACGCTACCGAATTACTCAACATTCAAAGCCCTTCCAAAGTTTGAATCGAAGAAGAGAATCACAAAGCCAAAAATCAGTCACTGCTGATTACATACATTCTCTTAGAACTTAGGCAAATATTGTATATCCAAAGCCTAGGTATAACTGATTACATAGAACTAGTTCTTTGTAATTTAGTTGGCAAGTTTTCGAACCTTTTTTCAATCGTCCGAATCGAGAGTTTGAGTTGTAAGGAGTTCAGACCAGTGCTTTGTCTCCGAAGAGATCTTAGTGCCCAGTGTGCGCTAAGAGTGAGAAATCCAACAAGGTGTGTTAGTACTGAAGATAGGATCTTCAGTTGTCCAGGTTTGTTGTGCACCCGTAAGCACACGTTCAGGTTTGCTGTGCACCCGTAAGCGCACGCCCAGGTTTGCTGTGCACCTGTAAGCGCAGACCCAGGTTTGTTGTGCACCCGTAAGCTGAAACGCTGCCAAATTTGCTACTCAGCTAAACTAAGCCTCTCCAAAGTTTGAATCGAAGAAGAGAATTACAAAGCCAAAAATCAGTCACTACTGATTACATACATTCTCTTAGACCTTAGGCAAATATTGTATATCCAAAGCCTAGGTAAAACTGACTGCAAAGAACTTGTTCTTTGTGGTTTAGTTGGCAAGTTTTCAAACCTCTCTTCAACCAACCGAATTGAGTGTTTGTGTCGAAAAGGAGTTCAGACCGGTGTTCTGTCTCCGTGAGGTCTTAGTGCCCAGTGTGCGCTAGGAGTGAGAAATCCAACAAGGTGTGTTGGTACTGAAGATAGGATCTTCAGTCGTTTCGGTTTGTGTGCACCCGTAAGCACTTGCTCAGTGAAGTTGCCGGTCTGATCAACTGGCCGTGGATGTAGGAAGTATTTTTCGAACCACATAAAAATCTCTGTGTTATTTACAGCTTTCAGTATTTAACTTCTTACTTGTGTTCTAACTTTCTTAATGAAAAAATGATTAACTGCAAAGAGAAACTTAACTACTGACAACGTGATTAATCACACAAGCTATTTCGAAACAAAATATTTTCCGCTGCGTGTGTTATTAGTCTAACTGATCTATCTTTAGATAGTCAGTAAGATTCATAACCTTTCTCTGTTTAACAAACTCGACTGAAGCCTTACGTGTATCAGTTAAAGTCTTTGACTTAACTGATAACTCTTTACTAAAGGGTATTCAGTATCAGTCGTCAACCTTGTTTTGATAAAACTCTTTTAACTAAAAAGGTTGAGTCAGTTTGTATTTAAAGTTTCTTTTTTCAAAAATAGCCTATAGGTGTATTTCCCCCCTCCCCCATACACCTATTCGAGACCTTCCGGTCCTAACAATTGGTATCAGAGCAGGTTGTACGCAAGAACAATTTTGCTTTGACCAAGTTCTACTGAACTAGATCATTTTCTTTAAAGGTCTCGAAATCTTTCTTTTTCTAAAAGTGCTTACTGCTTTTCCTATCTGTTGTTTTCTGTTTTCTTTTTCTATGGAAACTAACCACATCAGAGTATCCTCACTACCTATGTTTAGTATTAAAAAATACGACATATGAAGTTTCGACTTAAGAGCTTCCTCACCGCTCAATATTGCTGAATGTGGGAAGTCATCACCAAAGGACTCATCATCATCACAGAGGTGATCAAAAGGGTTCCTCTGGACATAACGAGAGATCCTTTTGATGAAGTCCTGATCAAATCAAAGGCTGACTTCATCACAAAAGAAAGAAAGCAAGATGAGCTCAACAACCTCGCCAAAAGCATCATCTCCGGCATAGTCCCAGACAAGCACGTCACCAAAATCATCAAATGCAGGACCGCAAATGAGATGTGGGATGGCATCGGATCAGAGAAGATAAAGAAGAACAAGCTGTCAATAGCTTGTCAAAAATTCGACTCTTTTCTCATGCTAAAAAATGAATCAGTCGACGGGATGGAACTCAGATTCAATGAGATCCTGAACGAAGTTCAATCCATCTCGAAGGGCAAATACACTCAACAAGAGATCAATCTAAAGATTCTACGAGCACTTCCGCGAGGAGATTGACAGATCTATGCAGTTGCTCATCAGAAAAAGATAGGATTCAACCAGCTCCCGACGAACAAGCTCTTCTCAGATCTCATGGCAAATGAGTTTGATATCTACAGAAATCTTGAACTAAAGAAAGCTGGAGGATTAGACGAAGATGCTCCACCAGCTTCAAAAGGAGCGGCGCTGAAAGTTTCAACAAAGAAAAGCAAGAAGCAGCCGAAGGAATCAACAGAACTCAAACCAGAAGACTTCTTCAGTCAATATGCTCTATTGACTGAAAGATTCAACAAGATGGAATCCAAATTCCGCAAGTACATGAAGTTCCACAAACAGCACTACAAAGAAAAAGAGAGAGAAAGCAAGTCCAGATATTCCACTGATAGAAGCGGAGAAATGAAATCATTCGCTACTGATCTAAAAGATGTGGAATGCTATGGATGCAATAAGAAAGGGCACTACAAGTCAGAATGCCTAGAACTGTCACCAAGTGAGCGCAAAGAGATGAAGGCTAGAAGGGATCACAAATATGCGAAAAAGAAAGCGATGGTTGCTGACGATGCAGGATCTTCCGAATATGCATCAGAATTATATGCCTTCAACTCCACCAGCTCAGATGATGAGAGTCAAGCCCTCATGGTAAACGACACTGAAAGCGTGGCCGACAACAGCTACGACAACGGAATGAATGGGCTAGAGGTAAACTCTTACTTAAAAACTATTTATACTGATAACTCCTTGTTGTTTACAGGAGACTACTCAGAATTTGGAGATAGCTCAGTCAACGAGACTGAAGAATATGATCGGCTCATGACTGATCACTGTCAGTTAAGGAAAATTTTTGAAGATCTCCTGATGCAGAATCAGAAAATGGAAAATGAGATCAATGAAGAGCGAATCAAGAATTAAACAGGCATCTACTTTCCAGATGAAACCTGTCTTGATGGACTGATCATGGAGAACAGTTGATTGGAAGAAAAGCTCATAATTTCCACATCAGAATGTGACAGAGCATCTCTTGAAATCAAGAGGCTCAATCACAAATTGGAGGAAACAGTCAAGGACTGTATGATGAAATCTCCTACGATGACCAACTTTCCATCAAAAGCTCTTGTGGAAAGTATCGGAGGAAAGGTGGTTCGTGCCGATAAAGGAAAGAATATCAGGATCCAGGAAGTGACCGATACATCTAAAGACAACACTTCAGAAGAGTCTAGGGATCATGATATGGAGAAAATTCAGAAGAGAAAACTGATGGCAAGAAGAAATGTTCCACCTCCACAAAGCTACAGATGAGCCAAGGAGGCCCCCAACCAGTTCACCCTACTAAAAAGACTGGAAAGCAGATTTCAGTCAAAATATGGAGATGGAACATTCGGACTAAAACGACAACATGCTAACAGAGCAAAGAAACAGAGTCTTCCTCATCAATCCAGGGGGAAGAACAATAGGAATAATCAGAAACTGAAACCAGTTCAGTTTCGAAGAGAGCAACAACCATGGAGACAAAACAGTGACAATTCCAGACGAGCTCGAGTTCTTTCACAACAGTATACAACTGGACATCATCAATCTCATACTCCACAACATCAGTAAAGACTCCATCAGTCAAAGACAACTCATGTGTCCCAAAGGAGATACACAATGGAGCAAAGGAGACCTCAACACTTCACCCGACAAAGCTCCTACAAAAACGAGGCTCCTAAGAAGAAAGCTCATATGCCAACTGAAGAACCAGCCACTTCAGTCAGACAACCAGCCAAACGCAAAAGATCAGCACCAAGACCAGTTCTGAAGTAGATATGGGTTCCAAAAGGAACACGAGCTAACAATGAAGGACCCAAACAATGATTGGATACCTAAATTAACACTTCCTTGCAGGGCAAAAATAGGAAACACAAAAAGAAGGAAGAAGTTAAAGCTTCGATCAGAACATGGTACCTAGATAGCGGCTGCTCAAAGCACATGACGGGCTACAAAGAATATCTGACTCAATACGTTGAGAAAGCTAGATCAAAAGTTGCATTCGGAGACAACTCAATTGGCGAAACAAAAGGCTATGGTGTACTCGACATGGGCAACGCCAGTATCAGTAATGTTAGCTATGTTTCTGGACTAAAACATAATTTGTTGTTTGTGAGTCAATTTTGTGACAGCGGATTCGCAGTGAAGATCAAGAAAGATGAATTCATTATGAGAAACAGCCAGAAGAAGGTGGTGCTGAGAGGAATCAGGCAAGAAAGTCTCTACGTCGTATCATGGGAAGATAGCCCGCCTGAAGCTTGTCTCATCAGCAAAAGCAGCTCAGAGCTCAATTGGCTATGGCACAGAAGACTCAACCACCTCAACTTCAAAACGATCAACATACTTGCTAAGCATCAACTGGTAGAAGGTTTACCTTGTATTGTGTTCCAGAAGAAGCAAGAATGTGAAGCATGTCAAAGAGGAAAGCAAACTAGGACGTTATTCGAGTCAAAAACAGGACACTCCTCTGAAAAGATTCTCCATCTACTTCACATGGATCTGTTTGGCCCAATCTCTCACAGAAGTTACAACACTAGGAAGTATACCTTAGTTGTCATGGATGACTAATCTCGACATACTTGGGTTATATTTCTCTACAACAAAAGGGAGACACTGTTGGAATTGCCAAAGCTGCTGAGAAGACTAAGCGTTGAAAAGGAAGTCAACATCATCAGCATCAGATCAAATAGAGGGACTGAATTCCTCAATACAGTCATTCGTGGCTACTGCGAAGAACGAGGAATCAGTCATCAAACCTCTGCAGCAAGAACTCCACAGCAAAATGGAGTAGCAAAAAGAAGAAACAGGTCTTTGAAGGAAGCAGCAAGAACAGTGCTAGCCGAATCAAAACTCCCACTGAAGTTTTGGGCTGAAGCAGTCAACAACGCTTGCTACACACAAAACCGCTCATTCCTCACTCAAAGACATGAAAAAACTCCATACGAACTATGGAAGAACAGGAAGCCAACAATTTCATACTTTCATGCTTTCGGTTATCGGTGTTTCATTCATAACAATGATAAAAGAAAGTTAAACACATTTGATAGCAAGGCTGATCCAGGAATTTTTCTTGGATACTCTAGAACTGAACGATCCAACAAAGTCTATCGAGTGTTTAACTCTCAAACTCTTTGTGTGGAAGAAACACCACATGTTATTTTTAACGAGTCTACTGATGATTTCAGGAAACATGAAGAATTTAGAACCATCCTGACTGAAGAACCTCCACCCTCACCAGAAGAAATCAAGAACTATCGAAGATGGTTTGAACTCCACTCAAAGGATAACATCATCCGAGAATCATCGAACGGTGTAAAGACTCGAAGATCAATGTGCAACTTCGTCTATGACATAAACCAAAACTGCAACAACGAAGATAAGAATTTCAGCTGTTTTTTATCGTCTACAGAGCTCAAGGACATTGAAGAAGCTCTGAAGTCCACTCAATAGGTCATCGCAATGCAAGAAGAACTCAATGAATTTAACCGGAATTCAGTTTAGGAACTAGTAGATCGCCTATACGATGCAAAAGTGATTGGATTGAAATGGATTTTCAAAAATAAGAAGACGAAGAAGGTCACTTGGTGAGAAACAACGCAAGGCTAGTGGCAAAAGGGTACAGTCAAGAAGAAGGAATCGACTATGATGAAACCTTTGCACCTGTTGCAAGACTGGAAGCAGTCAGGCTTTTCTTAGCCTTTGCCACTCACAAAAGATTCAAAGTACACCAAATGGATGTGAAGTGCGCATTTCTCAATGGAATGCTCACCGATGAAGTCTATCTAGAACAACCTCCGGGTTTTGAGGTTGCTGGACCAAAAAAGGTGTACAAGCTGAAGAAAGCGCTCTATGGATTGAAGCAAGCTCCAAGAGCATGGTATGATACTTTCTTTGAGTATCTAGTTGAACAAGGATTCAAGAAAGGATCAGTTGACAGAACCTTGTTCACTCTAAAAGAATGAGAAGATCTCCTACTTGTTCAAATTTATGTCGATGACACTTCGGATCCAAATCCGAACGCATGTGCAAGAAGTTTGCTGACATTATGACGAATAAATTCCAGATGTCAATGATGGGAGAAATGAATTTCTTTCTAGGATTACAAGTCAAGCAGACCAATGAAGGAATACTGATCAATCAGTCAAAGTACGCCAAAGAACTGATCACCAAGTTCGGTATTCAGCACATGAAATCAGTCAAGATTCCAATGAACACAAACTGGAAGGTGGATCCAGGATCGGAAGAAAAATCTGTATCGTCAATCAAATATAAAGAAATCATTGGATCATTACTCTATTTGACTGCTAGCAGACCAGATATCGCGTATGCAGTCGGGGTTTGTACAAGATATCAGTCAGATCCAGAGGAAGCTCACATGGATGCAGCAAAGCGGATGTTAAGATATCTCAAGGGCACGCCCAACTTAGGATTGGTATCCAGCTGACGACGACTTCAAGCTCACCGGATACTCATACTCAGATTTTGTAGGATGTAAAATTGATCGCAAATCAACTTCGGGAACTTGTCAATTCCTAGGCAACAAGCTTATCTCTTGATTTTCAAAGAAGCAGACCTCAGTCTCCACTTCTACAACTGAAGTTGAATACGTTGCTGCGGGAAGTTGTTGTTCACAACTCCTATGGCTAGTACAACAACTGAAGGACTATGGGATCGAAGAAAAAGAAGTCCCAATCTATTGCGACAGCTCCAGTGCTATTGCAATCTCATAGAATCCAGTTCATCACACAAGAGTCAAGCATATCGCAATCCGACATCACTTCATTCGTGATCATGTGGAAAAGAAGAATGTCTCTGTTGAATGGATTCTGACTGCAGTTCAGAGAGCAGACTTGCTGACCAAAGCTTTTCCTGAAGAAATGTTCAACGATCTTTGTGGAATGATCGGCCTCATCGCCCTTAAAGAATGATGCTGATCTTGAAGATCTCAACTGTAGTCACGATGATTGTTGCTGAGTCAACT
Organism: Salvia miltiorrhiza; assembly: GCF_028751815.1. Lineage (NCBI taxonomy): Eukaryota > Viridiplantae > Streptophyta > Magnoliopsida > Lamiales > Lamiaceae > Salvia > Salvia miltiorrhiza. The sequence continues at coordinate 16,233,480 of NC_080392.1, read as the reverse complement.
GGTGCTCCTCAACTGATGATGTGGCAATCAAAGAAGATGAGTCTACATCTGAGGGGGGAACTTATTCTTATAAGTCAACCAGAAATAGTGGTATCGATTGACTACAATGATCAGTCGATTAGTAAGTATCTTCAACTTACCCTGTGTATATCAGTTAATTCAGTTATGAGTTTTTGATAGTCTTCAAAAATCTTTCTCTAACTGATCAATATCTTTTAAAGACTTTAACTGATTGTTGGGAAAATGAAATATCCGTGAAGGACAAGTACTTTTAAGAGGATTTAAAAATTATTTTAACTTGTCCTGATCCTTTACTTAACCTCTTTCCAACTTCTTTGCCTCTGTAATAAAAATCTTGAAAATCTTATTGAATTGACAAATTGCAATGATTTTTATTACTTTTTCTACTTTTTGAAGCTTCTGTCCTCTGCAGTGACGGCGGACGTGAAAAATTTTCTTCAAAATTGTTTTAGGCACATCTTTCCAAAAAACTTTTCATCTTCTCTCTTGGAAATATAGTCTATATATGCCTCGTTTCCCTAAATCATTTTCTTCAACAACTAACATCTTTCCACAGATTCTTCTGTGAGAATATTTTATTTTCAAAAGTTGCAGAAAAATTTTGTTCCGACAAAGGAGAGTTCAATGACAACGAAGTCATGGAGTGGGAGAATGGCGCTCACACACTCGGTCTTCACAGGTCCCTTCTACTGGATCTTAACGTTTCTCCGATGTCAAACTTGTTTCTACTCTCACTTATATCCATCGACAAGAGTGTCTTCCATCCTAATGCCAGGCGCCAAGAAGCTTCTTAGCTTCAGGAGGTCATCAAGCTTATCTCACATATCTTGATAACCTCCATGGCATGCAACAACAACGAGATCTCTCTCGTTGTCTGCCGGCATCCCTAGCCGTGCATGGTCTTCTCATCCAAGACCTCGTGCCGGAAAATCGACAGTGCTAGTCCTCACGACTGTCACTGATTCGATTTACGCCTCTCACACCCATCTGAACCTAGTCCCATCTCTCTCCTTCTATAAGCCTTTATCCTTCCTTTAAGGTTTGTATGCATAGCCACATTACATGAATATCTCCAAAGAGCTATGCATACCTACCTTTTCCCCACCCTCCATCTCCTCACAAACACTCCTCTTCCCCACATCCACGCTTCTCTTCTCCATCTCCCAGCCTCCTTCTCTTCTCCGTCTCCCTTATCATCTCCCTCCTCACTGGCATATTTCTCTTCTGCATCTCTGTACTCACCCGCTTCTCAAATCCTCTCACGAGCTTCTGAGACTAGGAGTTGGGTACCTTCTGATCATAGCTTCCATCATCAGCTCTCTTTTTGATGTTGCCAAAAATGGGGAAAGTAGAAGTCAGAGAAAAACCTTCTCAAAGATGGTTCTCTGCATCTTCTCGAAAGACTGAAGATGGTAAAGCAAAAGGATCAACAGATGATCATGAGGAAGATTAGCTAGAAAGACCCCAAGTCAACGGAAAATAAGTGGAAAAGAAACAAGTTCAGGAATAAGAAGACAAAGGCCGAGAAGAAAACGAAGATGAAGATCAAAGAAGTTCAGACATGCAGACTGCTGGAGTCCCATAAACACTTGTGTTTATGTGTTTTTGTTTTACTCCTTTGTATGTTTTGCTCTATACCTTGTACTTTAACTTATTTCTCATCAGTTATCGTTAATGAAATGAAAAGAACTTCTTTTGATCTCAACCTAAAGACAATTCATTTTTGTCCAGGCTCTGATTATTTACTTCAGTTTTGTCTTCGTTCAGTTCGTTTGAACTGTTGTGTTTTTCCTTCGAGAATGCAAGTTTATAGGTTATTTTGTTAAGGGGGAATAGTATTCACCCTGTTTAGCAACTTGTTGTTCTTGCTCTGTCTTTTCTTGTCTTAGAACTGCTGTGTGGTTTTCGCATCATCAAAAAGGGGGAAACTGTTGGGAACTTAATGAAATATCCTAATCCTAGTTTTGATGATACCAAAATCAATAGGTTTCACTTGTATAGACTAGAACTGTTCGAACTCAAGTGTTAGAGTTTTTTTTCTAGTTTAGTTGTTGTTCTGAAGACTGAAAACTGAAGCCGAAGGACTGAAGACTGAAGATGCTGACTAATGTAACGATTAAGGCAGAGTCAAATACTGATATTTGACTAACCAGTCCAAGAATCAGTTACGACTGATTACTTAATGCGAGCCACGTGGATTCAGCGGACTGATACTAAGTTAGTATCAGTTAAATATTCTTCCTTGGACTGAACCTCTAAAGTTTAAAGGAAGTCACGCACTCCAGAAGTACAGCTGCATTAAATGCAGAGATCTCATAATCGTCCTTTCTCTGCAGAGGCCATTCCTTTTGGTGATTATCTTTTCAGAGATGTCCTATATATCTCCTGCTCCTCAAGAGTTTTATATCAATTAGAAGCTACACCATTTTAGGTTTTATTTCCGGTTATTTTGATAGAATGTTTTCTAATAATTGTAGTTCTGTTGTCTAGAGAATGATAATAGGTTTTGAGTATTTCATTGGGAAAAAAAAATTGATTAATCTTTGAAAAATATTTGATTGTTGATGTTTTGCATGTTTTGTTGTGATTAATGGAAGATATTTCTAATAGAAAATGTATCATCAATGTTGGTTCCTTCTACAAATAAGGAACATGGGAAATGTCAATAAAACTAAACAAAATGAATGTTTTTCGCTTCTGAGTGTTATATGTTCGTGAATTTGAGAAATCCAAAGTTATTATCTACACATTGTAGTGTAGTACTAGATGATAAGTTGTTAGTTCTGTTTGGATTATGTCAAAAGATTATTTGGTTATCATCTAACTTGAGGGTACTTATTTCTTCCTGCATAGTTTCTATTTACCCCTGTTTTTTTTGTTGCATTGGCTTGCGGTAATATAATTTGTAATGAAACTGTCGAATATTTTAGTTCCTGTAAAGTACATCATTTTTATAAGGTAAATATTTGAAGTTAACGAGGGTGATGAGGACTGGAATACTCATCAGCGCCGTGCTTAGTAATTCAAGCCTATTTTACCTTGTTATGATTATTGTTATTATTATTACAGAAACTAACAGCGCAGGTACGATCGAATATCTTAGATAAAAGAGTAAGAAATCCACCTAAGTAGATGGAGTGAAGAATGATTGCACAAAGAAACCTTCCCGCGCAGCCAAGTAGCTTTCCCGTGCAGCCGCGCGGCCAAGGAACTATCCCACGCAGCCAAGGTGCCCTCCTGCGCAGCCAAGAAGCTTGCCCGCGCAGCCACGCAGCCAAGGTGCCTTCCTGCGCAGCCAAGAAGCTTGCCCGCGCAGCCACGCAGCCAGGATGCCTTCCCGCGCAGCTACGTATGATAGTTCAACTTCGGGAATAAGACCGTTGTATTGAGTTTTGGGCCCAATTGACTAGATGAGTGGGCTTTTAGAATTAGGGTTTGCTCACAAACTATAAATAGCACATCTATTGGAAAACTGGGGGATCAACTCATTTCAAGCAACACACTTGTAGCATGTAACTCTCTCAAAGTATAGTGAAAACCAACGAAGAACCTCCCATGGATGTAGGTCTTTGATGGCCGAACCACGTAAATCCGTGTGCCGTTTATTGCTTTCTAGTTTCTAGTTTAGGTGTTGGTGATTCTGTGCTTCACCAGAGGGTATTGAAAATTCCTAAAAAATGTATTTAGTATTTTTTATAATTATTTATTCCTTGCATGGTTTTAGGTGCATACCTCTATGATTTTAGCAGTAAACATGGGACATTTTGATTTGATTTCATGTTCATGAATTTGTATAACTTTAATTATCATTCTTGCAAAATTTTATGGATATGATATCCTTAGGTAATACTATGGACCATTATTAATTTATTTAAGTTGAAATGTCAAGATTATATTTGGTCCTTAAATTTGAAAGGTGCCACTTAGATCATTGCGCTGATCATAGAACAGAAATATCTATAGATGCATCTAAAGTGAGGTTTTCTTTAGTGTTTTATGTTTACTTGGTCTTCTTACTAGATGCTACTTGAGAGTGGAGGTGGATGTTTGTGTCTCTTTATGTACTTGTGTTGTGTGGTAGACTTCCAGTAAATTATGATATTATTTTCTGATGAAATTGTTGGGTTGACATCAGGTAAAGAAAGAGAATCTACGTGGATTTGCACGTTGGTGATGTCCTCCGGTTTGGCCAGTAAGTAGTATTATTAGTTATTTCTCCGTGTATTGGATCTTGGAGTTCTCATGCACACCCTAATTCAACCCTTCAGATGAATTTGTTCCAAAATTTCATAGTGCGTGATAGTTTATAAGTGGAATTTTAGTATTATTCTTGTACATTCATAGCCAGCCATGTCCAGTTGATGATATATTTTTGTCCAATCTTGCCAGTTTCGTATTGCCGAATGGGCATATTATGGGTAGGAGGGTTATCGAGCTCTCTATTGCAAAAAAATAGGTGAACGCTTGAGGATAAAAAAAGAAAAAAGATATGATTAAATTTAGAACAACTTGTTGGGTCTCAAATTATAAAGATTTTAAGGACTTTTTTTTTTTTTTGGTTTCAGATGTAGCTCTAGAGATTGAAATTGTATTTTTAGCTAAAGATGTTATCACCATTTGAGAGTGTTGGGTACCGGGGGGTCACTGAACTGGTGAACTGGTGTATGGGGGGGAATACACCAGTAGGCTATTTTTCAAAATTCTTTTGTAAACTAAAGTGAGTATCAACTGATACTGAAGAAGTGTAGACTGAATTCAACAGGAAAAAAATATTTCAGTTTAGAAAGGGGTTTACACTGATACTGAAAACATTTCAGTATTTTGATTTCAGTTAGGCACAAGGCTTTAACTGATACTCCACGTAAGATTTTAGTCTAGAATTTGAAATTAGATAAGTGTTATAAATCTTACTAACTATCCAAAGATTTGTCAGTTAGACTGATAACACCAGCAGCGAAAAATAAACTTTAAGAAATAACTTTTAATTAACACCTAGTCAGTTTTAGGTTTTTCTATTCAGTTTAAACATTTTCAGTTTGATAAATCGTTTGTGCACAAGTATGATGGTAAAACAGAAACCAGTAAACAACATGAGATTTTCACATGGTTCGAAAATAAGTTCCTACGTCCACGGCCAGCTGATCACACTGACAAATACTATGGGCTTGTGCTTACGAGTGCACAGCAAACCTTAAACTGAAACTAGGTATTAGGTCTGGAGGGTCTCGAATACGTGTATGGGGGGGGAGAATATACCTATAGGCTATTTTAAATCGAAAATGAAACTTGAAACACAAACTGACACAACCTTTTCAGTTAAAGGAGTTTAGCAAAACTTAGGTTGGCGACTGATACTGAATACTCTTCAGTAAAGAGTTATCAGTTAAGTCAAAGACTTTAACTGATACACGTTAGGCTTTAGTCGAGTTTGTAAAACAGAGGAGTAATATGAATCTCACTGACTATCCGAAGATTTATCAATTCGACTAATATTACTAGCAGCGGAAAACTTTTATTTCGAAATAGCCTTTGTGATTAAACAAGTTGTTAGAGATTAAGTTTCTCTTTGCAGTTAATCAGTTTTCAGTTGGAGAAGGTTTGAACACAAGTAAGAAGGTAAAAACTGAAAGTTGTAAACAACACAGAGATTTTTACGTGGTTCGAAAAATACTTCCTACATCCATGATTAGACTCACAACTTCACTGGGCTTGTGCTTACGGGTGCACAGCAAACCTAGACAACTGAAGATCTTATCTTCAGTAAGTACCAACACACCTGGTTGGATTTCTCACTCTTAGCGCACACTGGGCACTAAGATCTCTTCGGAGACAGAGCACTGGTCTGAACTCTTTTACAACTCAAACTCTCAATTCGGTCAGTTGAATAGAGGTTCGAAATCTTGCCAACTAGATTACAAGAACAAGTTCTCTGCAATCAGTTATACCTAGGCTTTGGATATACAATATTTGCCTAAGTTCTAAGAGAATGTATGTAATCAGCAGTGACTGATTTTTGACATGTGATTATCTTCTTCGATTCAAACTTTGGAATGGCTTTGAATGCTGAGTGACGAATTCTGCAGCGTTTCAGCTTATTTAGTTGAATCGGTGAAGATTGAAGTGATCCTCGAGCTCTATTTATAAGAGAGGTCTCGAATAGATCCGTTAGCTGAAATGGTCTTCAAGAATTCATCCGTTGGAGATAGATTTAAACTTTGTTGAGGCTTCAATCTTCGAGGTTCCTTTGTTTGGTGAGAACGGCTACTTTGAGAGCAGGAGATTGGACATCTCTGAAAAGGTTAATCACCAAAAAGGAAGACTCTGTAGAGAAATGACGATCCTCGAAATCTCTACATTTAATGCAGCTGTACTTCTGTAGTGCGTGGCTTCCTTTAAGCTTTGGAGCTTCAGTCCGAGGAAGAAATGTTTAACTGATACTTGACTTTTAGTATTCGCTGAATCCACGTGGCTCGCATTAAATAATCAGTCGTAATTGATTCTTGGACTGGTTAGTCAAATATCAGTATTTGACTTTGCCTTAAATCGTCAATAGTCGACAACTTCAGTCTTCAGTCTTCAGTCCTCCGGCGTCAGTCTTCAGTCTTCAGAACAGCAACTAAACTAGAAAAAGAACACTTGAGTTCGAACAGTTCTAGTCTATTACAAGTGAAACCTATTGATTTTGGTATCATTAAAACTAGGATTAAGATATTTCATTAAGTTCCCAACACTAGGTTTCAGCGCCAATACACTGGATTGGACTTCTCGTCTCCTTCTTAACTCGCAGTTGCAAAGACAATAGACATCTTGCTTGCGGGGGCTAAGAACTCTTGAGTATAGACAACTGTCTAGAACTCTCTCTCTTTCAAACTCACTTTTCACTCTTTTATAAAAGGATTCGAATACCAACTGGATTACGAAGAACAGGCTCTTAGTAATCGAAACTTAGGCTAGAGGTTTACAAT